>NW_014569667.1:231989-248579 GCF_001313835.1 Polistes canadensis | reverse complement strand
AGAAAGAGAAAGAAAGAAAGAAAGAGAAAGAAAAATGAATATATAACTGGTATAAATATTTTTCTATTATATATATATATATACTGTGAAAGATTGAAATTGGAGAACGTCAAGATTCACATGGTGAAATGTTAACATAAACCAAATACGTCGGTTAAAGACCGAATATTTGGGTTTACTCTTATATATTAATATTTCGGATACACATCAAGCGACCATGTGAATCTTGACATTCTCCAATTTTGGTTTTTCACGGTAACTTATATATGTTTCCTGAATCTATTAAGGTATAATATCATTTTAACCAAAAAAAATAAAAGACGATTTTTGTTTTAAAAAAAATTAGAAAAGCTATTAGCATATAATTTGTTTTTTAATTTTCTTTGGGTATTATATGCCTTAAAATAAATATTTCTTTTATATATATATATATATAATTATGTTAATATACTATAGTGCTTAAATATCTCTATAATTTTCTTTAAAAGTTAAGACAAAAATTTATTACGAATTTGAAGAATTTGTTCATTTAGTTATGATTTTTTTTTATAGAATTTCGAGAACAGATAGAGAGAAAACAGTTTAAATAGCGTAGTTTCATCAACTTTGACATAATTCTGTATTCTATAAAGAAGTTTTAGATTGTGGCCTGTGTAAAAAACTAAAGATATAATCATTTGATTCTAAGCATTCCATTTCTGTTCTTTTTTAATTTTGATTAATAAGTATAAAATTAATGCTGACAACAACAGCAAAAATGTTTCAGGTTCATTTATTCCTATACTTTTAGAGTACATGTTTCAGATGAACATGTAATGTTCTGGGCTGATCACTAAAGTCAAACAATGTGGGTACGGTTAGTAATATGGATGGGTGGCTCTGTCCGGAGAAACAAAAGACAAAAAAACCGTGTGCTGTTGACTAAAGAGAGACGATAAAAAGATTGCTCTTTGATAATATTGAATAAGTATGAAAAAGTAGTTCGTAGAGAAGTGACTCGAATCCGTAAAAGAGAGAGTAAAGAGATACAAGAAAATACATTTAAAAAAGAGTTTAAGATAACGTAAATTATTCCCTGAAACATTTTTTTATGTTATATGATCAGTTCAGCTTTGCATATGTATATAAAGAATACAAATTATCTACAGGGTGTCTGAGATTATTATATATATTTATATACATTTTTTTCTTATTTTTGAATGTAAAATATACTCGCAACGTTTGTACGAGAAAACCTCAAACACACACTCTGTATATATTTTATATTGTTTAATTAATACTTAAAAATTCTAAAAAAAAAGTAGAGTAGAATAAGATACATTTATTATATTATTGTTAATTTTCGAAATAATTACATTTTTGTTTAGATTTTCTTTTTTTTTTTTTTCGTATTACAGTTTTTCATGATTTTTTTTGGTGCTGTTATATTGATTGTGAAATTTTATTATTGTTTGCGTTTTTATATTATAATTCATGGGAGATATTGGCTTTAAAGTGCCAACTTATATCATTATACACGTTCTTTTATATGAAAGAATAGCAATTTAATTAATTTACAAGCTACATGATTTTTACGATAAGAATGTAAGAATATATATGTTACACACACATATATTATTAAAATATAATTATTAATTACATACTATATAATAATTACATTCTTATTAGTTGTTAATAATATATTTGAAAGAACGCGTATATATATACATATATTATTCTTTATAATTCGATACGTAATAGTATGACAACAAAAGAAAAAATATCCTTTTCCATCGTTCAGTATTTTTGATTAGATTAGAATTCACAATATGATGTCCTTTCTTCCCTGCGTGTATATGAGCTATATCTAATGTCTAATCTAAATATATCTAACATTGGACACATGACATAGTTCTTTATAAACGAAATATATATTTTTATTTTGTTATATTATAATAATATATAATATAGATTAGTGTGTTGTTTTATGGTAATATTATTTTTGATAATTCGATGAAAGGTGCCAATAAAAAGAAAATAACTTTATACAAATAAATGAAAGACGTATTCTACCCAAAAATCTTTATTTATAAAAATCCTTTCTTATAAATCCGTTTATAAGAATATACAATATATAAACACAAATAATATAGTAATAGGATGGATTCAAATATACCGCGTAAATAATTACTACGTAGTTCGATAATATCTAAGGTTTAATTTTAGAAATATAAAATCAATAAATTATATATAATATTATTTGACGGATATATCAAAATCTTTCAAATTTCAAATCTCAAGTATTTATTTAACGATATTAATTAATATTAATAAATGATAACATTAAATAAGAATGGATTACATAATATCAACAATTTCAAATATGTTCCGACTTAAGGACTACGTAAGTCAGACCAATCAAATTCTCCCATTTTGAAAAACAGAATACCCTCTTAAACACAAACAGAGGTAGAGCTACTATTTTAAAATCTCAAAAGGAATGAAAAGAAGAAGAACAATGAAGAAAGAAAATAAAAGTAATGTATACAAAAAAATCTAATTTAGCTGAATTAACAATATAATTGAGTAATCGAGTGATAAGTTCAAACTTATATTTTTGGCGCCATAATTGTATATAATTTAAATGACGAGCCGTATGACTTTGTTTAGAGTGTAAAAGCGCGCGCGCATTGTATCGTAACTCGGTCGAAAATGTTCTGTCTCTCTATCGCGCTTGCTCGAGTTAGATTTGTCCCTCTTTATCTTTCTCTTTCTCTCTAACTTATTTATTTTCGCGCGCGCGAGTTTGAGAGTTCGAGTTTTCGCAGAGAGGGTAAGCTGGCCGCTCCAATGACGATTAAGTTTGGTGTCAACAAAAAGAGCCAGTCTATTCCGTCAATCGTACGCTATCGGTAATAATCGGCGTCGATTAGCACGTAGGTAAATTTATTTTTTTATTTCGCGCGTATAAATCAAACGATATAATATAATTTTTTCTTTTATTTTTGGGAAAGGGGGAAATGAATTTACTTTTATTTTTTTTTTTTGTGTTTTTGTTTTGCGTTTATATTAATTTCTATCTCTGTCACTTTGTTCTCCCTTTTTTCGCACGCACAAAAGGTTTGATTGCCCGCGTAATTGACGTACTTTTAAACGTATTCGAATTTTTGGGCGTTTTATATTTTTCTATTTTTTCTTTTTTTTTCTTCGAAGAAACGATTTGCAAATTTTATCCGTGCATTTTAAACGTATTAATTCGAATATCTTAGTGTGCCTATTTTGATTCTAATGAAATTCATATATATATATATTCGAATCGATTTAAAAAAAATAAATAGGTAATTGTTATAATAGATTAAGTATACGACAATGACGATGACGACTAAAACAACGTATTTTGTTTCTTTAAATTTATAATTTAACATTTTGTTTATAAAACTTTTACCTGCGTGTGTCCCTTCTTCATGTCACGTCACACACACACACGCGCGCGCGTGCACACACACTATACACACACACACACACGTTCGAAAGGTCACTTCGCAAACGCCTTGCATGTAATTTTTTAAATTGTATCTGTTTTGTTATTCTTTTTCTCTGTTTCTCTCTCACGCTCTCTCTTTCTTTCTTTCTCTTTCTCTCTCTCTCTCTCTCTTTTTCATACACTCTCTTTTTCTTTCTCTCTTTCTCTCTCTCATTTTCATATCATCGGTTTTACGACACCATTTCCTTCTCTCATATTCAGTTTTGGCCTAACTTGCCTGACAATGCCGGATACTTACACACTTACAACGTGAGCGATTACTTGTCTCGCGGATCATCGGTGGGATAATGATTACAGAACAAACTTGGACCATGATGCTGGATAGCGATGTCACTGGCATCAACGAGTAAGTTTAATTTTATTTTAATTTTATTATTATTAGAAAAACTATCTCTAATAATAATAAAATTAAAATATAATTAGCGGTTTATATAGTTCGTATATCTCGCGATATATAAATATGATAATATTATTTTCTTGGTATCTCCCTTAACAGACTGGCTATTTCACCGAGAAAACAGCTATGGATCAAGGCCGTGAAGAAGTTGACTTCCGAAAGATTAGGAAGAGAAGGACTAGCTGCTTGGGAAACTCCTAAACTAGATAACGACCCGGAACTGGGCGATGATACCAACGATGACGCAACCAACGATGAAACTCAAATCTCGACGGATCCTGAAGCTCTTTTAGCTGAAGCTGCTGTACCCGAAGATGAAGCTCAAATTCATCGAGGTAGACGAAGAAAAGAAAAATATTAACAATTTCTTTTATTTAATTATATAATATTTGTTTATAATATTATTTACAAAAAGAAGGGAATCTTTTTATTTTATTTAATATTGTACATTTTATTTTATTTTTTTTCTTTTCCATAACAATTCGCTATAATATATTCATGTAATAATATTACTCAAACGAGAAGAAGAAGAAGAAGAACAACGACTTGCGTGTAGCATGTTAGAATTACTCCAATATATTCCGACGTTCTATATAAAGAGACATAAAAAGATTGATATTTTTAGATGTCTTCAAGAAAGGGGTGCTCTATAAGGGGATATTCTGTCCTTCGTTGACCAACAACTTTCATAGTAAGCAATTGGAGACCTCGTATCTTCATTACTCAAATCGACAACGACAAAAAGCATTAATCATGCTTAATATCGTCGATCTTGGACTAAAGGTGAAAAATAATTATATTTTATTTTTTTTTTTTTTATTTCCGTTATAATACAGGATGATTATGAACGTACGATAGGATGTTTGGTGACTCCTTAACGTACCTACATACAATATCGTATGTTTGTAACATCGTTACATTAGACATAAGAAATTTTATTATTAAAAAATAAACTTGTAGAAAAAAATTATTTTCGAATTATTTGTGTAAAGACCATCGATCAATTTTTAATACAACCTATATATTTTTCTACAGATCGCTTTAGTTTCTATCTGGCTTTGGAGAAGAGAAAAGAATAGCGGTGGTCTCATCGAATCGTTATCATGGGCATCGTGTTGTATAGCTGCTAATCTTATGGTCTGCATTCTAGGATGGTGGAGATGTTTTTCGAACAATTATTTATACTGGGCCTCGATATTTACCTGGTTATTGATCAATTCGCAAGGTTATTCTATTACTATTGAATTTTAAGTTATTTTTCTTTGAACGTATTCGCGCGAACCCCGTTTATATTTATTTATTTATTAAACATCTCTCTCTCTCTCTCTCTCATTCGCTCTCTCTCTCTCTCTCTATCTCTCTCTTTCTCTCTCTATATATATATATATTTTCAGTTCTAACATGTACATCAGAGAGTGGATCTGTAGAGAGTAACTCTATAATATCATCATCCCTGATATCGATTGATTCAATATTTTTGTTCGCCGTGGCAAGTTTTGCTCCAATGACTCGAAGTATCGAGTCAGTTTAGCGAATCGAACGAATGTTCGTTCGACCGTGGAAAGAAGGTATTAAAGCGACCAAACTCTGTATTTTCGCGTCTCTCTTTCTCTCTCCTCTCGATCTCTCTCTCTCTCTTTTTCTTTTTCTCTTTAGCTTCACATCATCGATCGACACTTTTACGTTTTAACTACCTCTTTAACAGAATGTTAAGAAAATGTCTAACTGGAGCATGTCAAGATCCAATTTTCTTCTTTTTATTCTCGTCGCTTATTTTTTTAATTCCCTTGACAGGTTTTATTGGAGCTGGACTGAACTTTTCGTCGCAACAACGCTTGATGTGGTACATCTTATTTGTAGTTTATGCACCTTATGCTATGTTACCTCTTCCTTTGAGATGGTGCGTCCTTGCTGGTTATGGTACAGCCTTTACACACATGGCGATGGCTGGTATTAGCTTATTGCACGATACCACATATGTAAGAGAATATTATAATCATTATTTTCAATATTGATTATCTAATACCACGATATCCCTACGAACTATATAGGTATATATTTAAATCTTCATTTAATGAATATAGTTACAGGATGTAACGTGTATCGTACGTATGCTAACAACCAATGTCCTCCTTTATCTTGCTGTAAATCTCGCAGGAATGTATACGAAATATTTGACGGACAGAGGTCAAAGGCAAGCATTCTTAGAAACTCATCGTTCGATGGAAACCAGACAGCGAACTCAAAATGAAAATAACAGGCAGGAAAAACTTTTACTTTCTGGTGAGAAGACCCATTGATTATTATAAATAATATTTAAAGGAACTGAATATTTTTCGGAGTTTATTACGGAGAGTATTATTGAGATGTGTATGTTAACGCATTGCAGAGGTGGTCAGCTATTATATAGGAAAAGTATTACCGATCTCTTTTTCTACCGATTAGATTCATATAAAGTAAAATCTTTTAAAAATCAAAACTAAAAATATCCTAATAAGGATACAAATAATCTTATTCATTTTAATAATTACATAAATTGCATGAATATGCAAACACGAGCCTAGCTGCAAAACTATTCGTGTGACCGGCATCAATAATGTATTAAATATTATATCTTTTTATGTTACATACATAGAGGGATATAAATAATACATAACGATATAAACATGTATATAGTTTATACATGTAGATGTATGCACATGTACAAAAACACACATGGTAGTTATGAGGCGACCGCGAAGCTCGGTAGTGCGTGTAACTTAATGTTCAGTTGAGCGTTTAAAAGGGTCACTAGACACTTTCGGTCGATTGCTCGACAGATTATCCCAACGTTCGCAAGCATCGTTTTGTTGATATACGTCAATATGTGTTTGATTACTTCATGTTCATCTTTTTACTTCATTGATACAAAAAAGAAAAGGAAGAAAAAAGAAAGCAAAGACAAGAAAAGAATAATAACATAGGATTTGGACCAAATTATACAGAAATCTATCGACAAATAAACAGATTCTTAGATCATTTTTATAATCACCAGTTAAATTATGAGATATCATTGAATAGCTGATTGTCATTATCATCATATTTATTTATTTTCAGTTTTGCCAGATTTTGTAGCGAAAGAAATGATAAGCGATATTGCTCGTGAAACAGCTAGGGGTGGTACAATATCCTTCACGCCCAATCAATTTCATAGAATTTATATTCATCGTTACGAAAACGTTAGCATTCTTTTTGCTGATATCAAAGGATTCACTGGTACGATATTTTTCAAACGGATATATTCATAGAAATTAGTTAGAATTTATAAATAAATAATTATTTTATTTTCTATCTATATATAGCATTAGCTAGTCAATGCAGTGCTCAAGAATTAGTCAAAGTTTTGAACGATCTATTTGCACGTTTCGATAAACTCTCATCGGAGAATCATTGTCTTCGTATAAAACTTCTTGGAGATTGTTATTATTGCGTGTCCGGGTTACCAACAGCTAGAAGCGATCATGCTCATTGTTGCGTCGAAATGGGCTTGTATATGATCAAAGCCATTCGTGATGTTCGATACACGACCAAGGTACTTTTCATGTTCTTTGTTCATTCTATTTTGGTGATTATCATTGTGCGATCATGATTTTCTTTTCAACAGGTAGATCTAAACATGAGAATAGGTATTCATAGTGGTTCGGTATTGTGCGGAGTTTTAGGACTGAGAAAATGGCAGTTTGATGTCTGGTCGTATGACGTAACTTTAGCCAATCATTTGGAAAGTGGTGGTATACCAGGGTAAATAGTACTAATTGAGAAGCTAGTTTTTATACATTTACTTTTTTTCTTCTTAATGTCTTATTGCTTATTTATTAGGAGAGTACACATATCGGTGGACACATTGAAGTGTTTAGACGACGTTTATGAAGTTGAGCCGGGCAATGGCGTAGAGAGGGACAATTATTTGAAGGAGAGGAACGTTGAAACATATTTAATTAAACAAATAGAACCTCAGAAATCGAGGAGAAGATATTCCTCGCGTCCAAAAATTTGGAACGAAGAGGATGGGCATAATAAAGGGAAGAGAAGTTTCAAACTTGGCAATCCATTGTCGAGTAACAGCAATAACCCTAATACTTCACAAGACGAAGACGCTGCGGTTGACTGGACACCTGAAATACCATTTGAAAATGTTTATATCATTTGTTTGTTAACGTTAAACTCATATTTTTCTGTTAATATAATGTCATATTATATTATTGTAGTTGAACAATGCTACGTCTATCAGTAACTTAGAATCAGAATACTTGGAAGATGAGAATGGTGTTGCTAAAAGTAATAAGGCTGCTACTGAAAAAGAAACGGCAAGCAATAAAAGAATGAGGTCAGCCAATATAAATGCTTGGACTTTACGTTACAACGACGAGAGTCTTGAAACTAAGGTTACTTCTCGTTTTATTATTTTCTTTGAATATTTATCTAAACGCGGTAAACTAAAGTAATATTGTTGTATTTGTGTTGCTATTGAAACAGTTTGGGCAATTGCGAGAGGACATGTTCAAATCAAACATGATATGTTGTTTCGTAATTTGGCTCTTCATCGCTATCTGTCAGGCTATCATTTTACCAACGTAAGTCTAGAAACAATCTATAATTAATTGATTAATATAAATAGAAAGATTAAGAAAATATGCTTATATATATGAGCTCATATTTGATCATACAAATTGAATATGTTCATGCTAGTTGCATAATCTTGCTGATCTGCCTACTAACTACAACGGCCATTTTGATGGCATCATCGGTGCTAGTTATGGCCGAAGAGTTCAAAGGGATGCCATTATACCTTCAACATGCTTCTTCTATGTTAGTTCATAATAAACGACATCGTACAATTTTTATATGCGGAATTATCAGCCTGATGGCACTGACATCGATAGTAGGAGTGACAGTGTGCCCTATACAAATTAGACAACATCCGGAAGTATTGGTACTCGAACAACAGCAATTAACAACTGCTACAACGGAACAACCAGGATCGACAATATCCACAACGGTTGGCCTTGACAAATTTATTTTAACGTTTTTAGAAGCAGCGCTTCAAGACGAATCTACCCAAGTGGCTGAAAATCGAACGGTAACTCATGACTCAGACGATATTAAAGTCAAATTAACCAGAGTTTTCAATGGTAGAACAAGCTCGACCCAAGGTCGTAATAGAAAAGAATTCTTCAGGTTTTATAAATATGAGCAACATTATGTTCCTGGACTTCGAAGACATTACCGAAGATTTGCTCGTAAACGTGCCGATGATATGATCTTGAGAAAGATTCTCTCGATCCCCGAAGATCCTAGGCATGGCCAACAATTTCCCTATACAAATGTTCACGAAGATTACATCGACAAGTCCTCCAGCTGCATTCGTTCTGAATATATCGTTTTTACTTGGATTCTATGTCTCATTGCTTTAGCATCGGCTCTTAAATTATATTATTTAGTTAAAACAGCATTAGCTACGGCTATTGTTTTGGTTTATGCTGTATTGATACTCGTCGTCTATAAGGATTTATTTTCCGATGGACCCGATCATAACAAAACGTGAGTTTTTCATTATTTCGTTGAGATGTTTCATTTAAGATAGCCCAAGTATTTAATATTAATTAACCAAATTCTTGTTAACGATTACATAGTTTTTTCTTTTGTTGTATATCAATCAGTACATCAATACCGCTCTCTGCACAAATGTTGGTCTTCCTAGTAGTATTTCTCGTAATGGTAACTTATCATGGACGATTGGTAGAAGTAACATCTCGATTGGATTTCCTTTGGAAACAGCAAGCTGAAAGAGAACTCGGTGATATGATAGAGTCTCGTCATAATAACATGCAATTACTTAAGAATATTTTACCCGACCATGTAGCTCATCATTTTCTAACTCAAGATCGTGCTCCGGAAGTAAATACATTCAATTAATCGCGGTGAATTAGATTATTTATATTCTATTTAAAATATCCTTTATTTTTAGGAACTATATTCTCAATCACGCGACAAAGTTGGAGTTATGTTCGCCAGTGTACCAAACTTTACCGAATTTTATTCTGAAGATGTTAACAAGGGAATGGAATGTATACGTCTGTTGAATGAAATTATTGGTGAGTTTGTAAGGGATAATTCAAGTATAAGGAGTTATATTATAACTAATAATGTTTTTAGCTGATTTTGATGAACTTCTCGATGAAAACCGTTTTCATTGTATTGAAAAAATCAAAACTGTCGGCGCAACTTATATGGCAGCGTCCGGTTTGAATCCGACACAAAATGTAAGAGATTGTTTTTCTTCTCTTCTCTTTTTCTTTTTAAATAAATATATTCTATGTAATTAATTTACAATAACGATAACATATTTTTTTAGGAGAAGAACAAAGACGATATGGAACATTTGTGTAGATTGGTAGATTATGCAGTTGCAATGAGACTTCGTTTAGAGGACGTGAACGTTCACTCCTTCAATAACTTTGATCTGAGAGTTGGTATCAGTTGTGGACCATTGGTAGGAGGAGTTATTGGGGCAAGGAAGCCAGTATTTGATATTTGGGGTAATACGGTTAACGAGGCATCTCGCATGGACTCGACCGGAGTTATGGGAAAGATACAAGTTCCTCAAGAAATTGCGAGGGTAATTAATTCGGCAACAGTATAGATAAATATTAACACTTATTCTTTTTCAAATAATACAAACTTGTATTTTATATATTTGTAAAAAAAAAAGACAAATTTTCTATAGAAAGATAATCATCAAAAATCTTCTGTTAATTTTAGTTTTTGGAATCGAGAGGATATCAAACACAAAAACGTGGATTAATCGAGGTAAAAGGTAAAGGTAATATGGAAACATACTTTGTTCTTGGAAAAGGAACGTTGAATCAAGAGACTACAACCAGGCATAGAAGTACTTGCCGAAGTTTGGCTGCTGTTGTTTACGGTGTAGTGCAAGCTCGTCGTAAGCAAATGAGAGCTTTGAGAAGAACTTAAACAGTCTTACAAATCGTATGTACATATATGTATGCATGTACATAAGGTAAAATTTAGCACGGCTGACCTGTTAAAGATCAAATCGTGCATTATATCTTTTTTGTTTAAACACCTACGAGAAAAGATTTACATTTATACCCCAGATCGTTACGAGTTGTGTTATTTCTTCAATAAACATATCTGTCTCTCCAATGAAAAAGTAATTGTATGTATATATATATATAATTTTTTTAAATTTCATTTGATATTTTTCCTACCCCGGGTGCGTTCAAATTATCATTAAAAATATTTTACGCAATAAATCGTGGAGTTTATTTTTACAATTAATTATTAAAAAAAAAAAGTTTTTATTGGGTGGGTACAATCAATAAAAATTCTTATTTTTTTCTTTTAAATTAAAGGCTAGCGTTGTTTACAATTTCAAATGTACAGATAAACAAATTCTGCATAGATGTATATTACATTGTTATCGTAAACACGAAAATTATAATTATAATAATAATAATAATAATAATAATGATAATGATAATGACGATGACAATGATGATAATGATGACAATAATGGCCGATGAAATGTTAATAGTAATAATAATAATCATGGTTACGATAATAATAATAATCATCAATCCTTAAATAATAACATGATAATAGAAATAAAAATAATATATAATTCATGATAATAATATAATAATGTAATAATCGTAAAGACATTATCAAGGCTAACTACGATAAATGATCTCTCATTATTAAAAGATCATTTGGATTCCACTGTACACTTTTACACAACTTTTCTTTAATAATAATCTACTTACAGAGCTTTAGTGTATCAATAATTAATATTACAATTTAAAAACTAATTATATATAGAAGAGAACGTCACGACACTTAGGAGGGACCTCGCAATATTATTTGACTACTCGAGATATCGACATTGTTTCTTTTATTACTATTTTTTATTAATCATTATATTAATTATAAAAACTGCTAATATATATTAGTTATTTTTTACACAATCTTCAAAGGAAAAAAAGAAACAATGAACGATATCTCGAAGGGTCAAATTTATCTTTCTTCGAAGTTTCGTGTGTGTGCGTGCGCGTGTATGTGTGTGTGTGTAAATGTGTTTTTGTTTAATATATAAAGGCACTGTACACGTAAAAATACAATTTAGAAGGGCGCTGCTAAAAGCGGTTGGATGTTACCACTCTTTCTTTTCACCTTTCATCTTTTATTTTCTTTACCTATAACTTTTAAACAGTAAAACACGTGCCTGTTTAAAAATATCAATCCATTTTCTCTTAATTTTTTTTAAAATGCTACATGCTTATTAATTAGGGAGCAGTTTCCTTTATTTCTAACTGCATTGGTCAAAACTATGTATTTTATGTACTTATATATATATATACTTCTTTTTTAAATTTATTTATGTTTATTATAATTATTTTCTCTTTCTTTTTTTTTTTCACTCTTCCTCTTCCTCTTTCTATTCTTAAGTTTAGGTTTATAGATTGACTACTACTGTTTGGGTGCACAGAATTCACGGTAACTATGTATAAAGATTAAGAGGAAACACATGGTAGTGGTTTTCAATGCTAATCAGAAGTTAAGAAAACGCTCCTGCTCTTAGGTGGGAATATTTCTCTCTCTCTCTCTCTCTCTCTCTCTCTCTCTCTCTCTCTCTATCACAATTTGGCAGTGAATTGTTCTCTCATACAGTTTAAAACGTAGTTCTCACACAATTCGCAATTGTTTTTTTCTTTTTTTCGCACATATATTCACTTACATGTATATGGTTCTGCGTGTTTATTTTTTTCTTTTCCGCCTATTTTTCTTTATCTTTGTTTGTATTACACAGAGATGAATTAGAAAATATCGTTTTTTACGTTTTATATTTTTTTGCTCGTTGACAAAAAATAAATTTTTATATGCAAGTCGGTTTTCACATTGTTACTTAAGTTGGTGTAAAACTTAAACTTTTGTACATGGTTTAGCGAAAATATTTTCTTTTTCTTTTTTTTTTTTTGTTCGTTTGTATGTCTATTCACTCTTTTTCATATTATCCTTCTTATTTTCTTTTGTAATTTTTTTATTTTTATTTATTTGTTTTTTTTTTTCATTACTATCTAATCTTTTTATACGTACAATGGAATTCAAAGCTCTATAGAATATCTTGTAAGATCATTTAGTAAAAAAGTTTCATTTTCTTTTTATTTTCATTTGTTAAACATTTGGAAATCTTTTGTAACCATATATGTATTCGTGATTATTATTATTGTTTTTAATGGGAAGCTTTACAAAACCAATGAGATATTCTCTTAGGATATTTTGTTGATATCAAAATACAAGTCTTTTAGATGATCTGTACACAGTGAGATGACGATGACCATCATTGTAGTCGTGCAAGGTATATAGTTTTTTAATTATTCGTGAGGTGTATAAACAGTAATCCCACCATTTACGCGGAATTCAGGGATTTCCCAGTGTTATTTATTTCTTAATCGTGTGTTAACTTATTTTTCTACCTCAGTAAGAGCTAAATACATATTTAAGAATGTGGAACGGATTCTTATTTAAAACAACTTTTTGTGGTTCCTTTTACGCGCTGTTTTCGTAAAACCAATTACCCACGTAAATTGAGGAATTATTGTGTATATATATATATATGTACCTACGACTTTTTTCTTTTCAAATATTTCATTGGAAAATTACTATATACAATACGTGTATTTTATAATTATTTAAAAAATGTAATCCGAGTAGTATCAAATTTTAATCATTGTATATTTCTATTCGAGTCAATGAGTTATTCTCTTGTATTCATTACTAAATTTTTCTTTCTCATATGCTATATTACAGAGAAACAGTAATTTAATGCCAAATTTAAATACAATTCCAGCTTGTGTTAGCCACAACAAGCAAAGAAATAAAAAACATTCGAAGCGATTTTTTTAAAACAAAGATATCACGTAGCCTCTCCGATATATATATAAATACAGATTTTTAAAATGTTAATCTTATTGTTTAGTACACATGATTAATATATAATATACAATTTTGGGAAAAATATTCATCCGAATTATTGGAAGTATATCATTTAACTAAGACAATCTTTTATATTAAAAGCCACTGAAAACTTTAGCGTATCACATGAAAGTCTCGCCAATGATAAAAACTACAATTATAAAAATAATTTCAAATTAAAATAATGCAATTTACGATATAGATATATGGAGTAATTATTTCATATCGTTAAATAAATATCTAACATATTTTTCACATCCAAATTGTATAACTTTTGCTTCTGAACATTTGCAATATAATTAAACAATGATAACGATAATAATGACAATAATAATATAAATAAAAGTAATAGTAATAATAATAATAATAATAATAATAATAATAATAATAATAATAATAATAATAATAATAATAATAATAAGAAGAAGAATGATAATAATAATAATNTAATAATAATAATAATAATAATAATAATAATAATAATAATAATAATAATAATAATAATAATAAGAAGAAGAATGATAATAATAATAATAATAAAAAGAAGAAGAAGAATGCAATATATATGAATCTTAAATCAGAATTAGAGCATTTTTAGAAGCAGTAAAAATGATCGACTTCAATTCGTTCGTCTATATCAACTAACTAAAATTTAACCATTGAGTGTATTTTTGTATGGTTTTCTTTTTCTGTTCTTTATATTTCGATATTATTTGTGTATATAGTTTTTATATTAAATATATATATGGAAAGAGATATCATTAATAATAAACAATAATCGGAGTGTTGCTAAAATCGCCGATTCGAAATATTGGTAGGTCAATTACAATGATTTCCTATTAACCGCCAATATATTATTATTGTTTGAGATCAAAGTTTTTCGGTATTCGATTAAAATATAAGCAATATAAATGATTTTATTATATACATCACTATAGCATTCATTTTTGCAAAAAGAACAAATAAAAAACAAAATAAAAGAAAAAGAAAAGCAAAAGGAATCTTTATATATTTATTTTACAACAATCCTCTGTAGCGTGTCGTTTTTATACGAATATTAATTTAGTTAATCTGGTCGATGCGTATAAAAGTGACATTTGTAATGAGATGTTATTTCTTTGTTTTTTTTTCCTACTATTCTCTTTCTTTTTCGCGGTGGACTAGCGTTTCTATTGTTTTAAAAATACATTGTTTATATTATTTTTTGTTTATGATCGAACTAAAACAGCTCTTTTTCTTCCTTATTTTCCTTTGTTCTTTTCATTTCACATTCATTTTGTTTCATCTTTTCGTGAAAAATACATTAAGTTTCATTCCTTTTTTCTTTATTTTTTTTTTTTATCTATTTATTTCTGGTACATATGGATGCACTCAATTAAAAAAGAAAAAAAAAAACCGTCGCTATGAATTGACAAGATTATGAAGAAGATACGTGATTTTTATATTATTAAATTCCTTCATTTGCAATGATATTATCGTTAAACGTTAATAAGTAACTGTAGAAATGAATGAGAGTCTTTCTATTTATACAATGCCATTCACACTCTTTGAAACATTTTAATCGTCCTATATTTTATTCTCAAAATATTATCTTAACCAATTTTTAATCTCTCTTAAGAAAAAAAAAAAATGTTTTTTTTCCCCTACAGAAGTACGACCAACTATCGACGTATATTTGGACGTAAATAATATAATATAAGTTATCATAATATTCCAGGCAGTAGATATTAGAACATTAAAGTGGTTAAAAATGCCACAAGAATGATTTCATCAAAATCAATTCAATAATATAATTTTTGTTTTAAATAATAATAAAAATAAAAATAATATATAATCTCTTTCTATCTCTCTTAGTATCTACTTATAGTAGTACGAGTTTCTCGAACAGCTTTTATTGAATGTCTCTTGTTTCCTTTTTTTTCTTTTTCCTTCTTTTCTTTCAATTACTTTGATATTATTCATTAATCATTCTAATCAATTTAAAAGTAGTTAACAACGCTAAGTATAATAATAGTACATGAATTCAAACTATAAGAATAAATAAGAACGTTGTTCTCCAACATAAACTTCATTGTGGCAGTGAAATGTTCTTGCAAATTTATTATTATTTTACTTTTTTTTTTCCTTTCTCTATTTAATTCCGTTAACTTGTTTTCATTTGATTCATTTTATCACTAAAATGAGAGAGATCTATGAAAAAAATTAATTAATTATATAAAGTCGAAGAGAAAATCACTAATTGATCATTTTTAACTATATATGCTATCAACATTTCATAAGAATGCAAGATCCTTTTTCCATTTTTTTTATAACTCTTTACCTCAGATGTTTACTAAACATTATTAATTATAAATTTGAATTGAAATCTTAATAACGTTTAGTCGAATTTGGTAACTAATATACAAGCGCATGCTCCTTCGTTATCGATTTTCCCCACCAACCTAACACATACATTCGATTAATTTACAATTGAAAACAGTCTTCTCTCAAATTTAACAATAGAACCAATACCCGAGAGCTTAGGGAAATTCGATTAAAAAATTATGAAATTTTACCAAATTTCAAACGTGGTTAAAGTAATTATTAATTATTATGATTATTATTATTATTATGATTATATTATGATTATTATTAT
>NW_014569667.1:178286-231967 GCF_001313835.1 Polistes canadensis | reverse complement strand
TATGATTATTATTATTATTATTATTATTATTATTATTATTATTATTATTATTATTGTTATTATTATTATTATAAATATAATAAAGAAAGATTAAAAAGACAAAACTATTACTTATTCGTGGTAAAGATTATCTTCCATTTTTTATCATGATTGATATTTATATTTATGTATCATCGTTGTAGTCGTTGTCGCTATTTTTACTTTTTTTTTCTTAGCTCTCAGGTACGTCGTGATTACTAACAAATTTATTATTAATAATTAGATTAATTATATATATATATGTTAGACACAGACATTGTACTATCAAAGTCACTGTAAAGTGCCTAAGAAGTCCAAATATCTGTGTTGCATGTAACCTCAGGAGGATTGGTTAGTCTGTCCTGATAACGAGGGAGCATTTAATGACGTGTGTAAAGTAAATCCATCGTAAACGTCCATTAAATCTCGCATTCTATATTCTTCCAAACAAACGAATCCTTCCAACGAAGGTGCCTGTTTGCGCGCACAATCCATACAATGAACGACATGACGTTTCTCTTGTTCACGTATAAATAAAATATTAAAAACTTCAATCTGCAAAAGAAAAAAGGAATAAAATAAATGCTTAGTATATATAACCCAGTATGAACAATAATAACTTGTCAATATAAATGAATAAAAGCTTGCCAGGGATTATATCAGGGTAAACGTTTATTTAAAAGCTTTGATTGAAGACTAATTAATTGATCGAGTCGAGTATAAATAATAAATTGAATATCGATAGGTTTAGCGTTAAAAACGCGTTTCAATGAATAAATCTATTTGGTAAAATTCTTACCTCGCATTGTCCACAATAATGGGATGCTTCATTCTTTCCACGTCCATGAAATCGAACTTCCACGCCTTTGCTTTTTACAAATTCTAATATTAAACAACACTGTCTCATTGTCCTTAAGAGACAATTTTTAATCAGTTCGAAGAGCCTTGGATCCGATACTTTAATGTTCCTAGCTAAATTCCAAGATAGGTGGACCATTGGCACTATCGATTTGAAGGATTGTAATTTGTTCCATTCATAACGTTCTATAGCCAGCTGATATTGACGAGCAGTTAAAGGTCCTACATTCCAAGCAATATTATTACACCAACCTACTGCTTGCACCCAATGTACACAACCTAAGAAATAATTAATTCAGCTTGTATTACCACCATTATTTCTATTTTATTTAAATTGATAAGTAGAATTTGCAAATTAGAAAACTTGTATAGAAATAAATTTACCAGCATTGACCCAAACGAGATCTCCTGGTCTTTGCAAAAACCTATAAACAGGAATGTTTTCTTCATATAAGTCTTCTAGCGAAGGCCACCAACTACCGTGAAGGTAATTGATATTATTACGTTCGCATAGGGAACAAATGACACCCCAATAAGCATCAGGTACTGCAAACCATTCACAATCGCCTGGTCCGATATTAATATTTATTGAACAGAAATTATTATTTTCTTGATGTCCAGGTGTTCTACTACCAGGAACCTGTAAAAAAAAGAAAAGAAAAGAAAATAAATATATAGGGAGAGTAATATTAACTTTAACAAGACAATATTCCGCATACCTTCATGTATAATTGCACGGTATTCATTCCCAATATAACATGACCAACATGACTGAGCATGTTGCCAGCTGAGACAACTCTGGCAAAAGCAGGTAACTTAATGAGTTCTTGTAATTGAGTTTTCCACTTTCTTTCGTCGGACAAGTCAACATTGGTCCCAAAACGTAACATTTTCGAACCTGGGCGGCCGGAGAGGCCAAATGCATTTTTCTTTCGCCTAACAGCGCCAGTGCTATCTTTCGAATCTGAATCCGATAAGTTCGATGTATGTATACCCTGAGACTTGTCGCGTTCTTCCTTCAAACTCTCTTGAAAACTCGAAGCTTGATATTGAGCATATTTAGCTATAGTTGTATGACTTCGATGACTAATACAACCCCAAACTTTTTTCCCCACTACCGGATCCCAATTCTCATCGCTCGTCTGTTGGACTTGTGTTCTAACTTCGATACCATGATCGGGATTAGCTTCTACTAATGTTTTAGTCGAGAAAAGACCCAAATCCAATTTAAGAGCAGCCGCCAAACCACGTATTACAGCTATAGGATGTTTGAGACAAAATTCTTGCAATTGCGGACTGAATGCATCCTTCTTATTTTCTAAATAGACACTAGGCGTAGGCGGTAAGAGTTGTTCCTTGGTCAATCTTTGACTAGGAGGGTCCGGCGGTGCCGGTGGAGGTGAACGATCACTCAAAATAGAACAATTTGGAACTCCTTTTAATCCTTGGCCCTTACACATTTCGACGACAGTTTTAGAATCCATTTCTATGCTTAATTCTTGTTCCGGTTGTGACTCACACAAACTCTCTAATTTCAAAACAGGTTCTGTTCTTGTTAATAAAGATTCACTTTTATTTGTACTAGAAGTTGCCTCACATTTAATAGTTTCTACGACTGCATTAGAAGCTTTAGACTCATTTTTATCGAACATATCTATATTGGAGGTAGATGATGGTTGAACTTCATCCATCTTTTCCAGTTTGACTTCCTTTATCTTACCAGGATTTTCTTCCATATTTGATGGGGAAAATGGACCGGAACTCAAGGTACCATTGTTCATGATACCAGGTGGTTCCTCTTTGACATCCAAATCTTCAGATCCAAAATGTTTTAACAAGTCTTCTGCCAATGACGTGGCCAAATCTTTCTGAGACAACAAGGCTTGTAATTCTTGATCCGTAACACCTAAATCCTTATTTCCTGCCGAACCTTCGGGATAACTACTCGTCGTCGAAGAGATCTGAGCATAGCCTTGAGCTGCATATTGGTTCGATTGATACTGATTGAATTGACCACTGTGAGTTAATTGTCTTTGAGGGTAATTAGGATCCGAAGCAGATTTGTAAGGCATCCCAGGAGTTTGCGTGTTTCCCGTCGCGACACTATTGTAGCCTACATTTGAATCGGAAAACCCTGTTTGCAAAGCTACGGTTCCTCCTTGTTGCAACTGAAATGATAAGAAGATATTGCAAAATGATGTTAAAATAATATTAAAATAGCAAATGCTTTTTCTACGATTGTATAAAGGAGAATATGACATACCGGTTGCTGAGGAATGCCATAATTTTTGATAACACCAGGTTGTCCTGACGGCTGTCCATGAGAATAGACGGTGGGATATCCCGGTTGTCCTGGCCTAAGTCCTCTCTGAGCAGCTTGTTGCTGTTGCAATCTGATTTGTTGTTGATGCTGTTGCATCACTCTATATTGATGCTGAAGGTGCACGAGTAAGCCCTGCTGTTGTGAGGTTAAACTACTTTGATTTTGTTGTAGAAATTGCAGCATATGTAATTGTTGCATCGATAAATAAAATGGTGGAGGTCTTTGTGGAGAAGGAGGCGAAATTGAATCCTCTCCAGGCTAATAAGCAAAATGTAGCTTATTAAAATCTAATACATATGAAATATGTACTCTTTTTTTTTTTATTGGAGAAGTAAATCGTTTTACCTTAAACCTTTTTCCACCTAAATTTTGACCTTGGGTTTGAGGATAAGGCGGTGGTGGTCCGGACGGAGCTCCACCATATTTATATCCTGGACCACCAGGTGGTTGTTGTTGTTGTTGTTGCTGTTGCCTACTAGACATTTCAGCGCTTATCGGCAAATTCCAAGCTTCTTCTATCGACGGCAATTGCCGCCGCCTATAAAACAAGAAATTAATAGATATTTTTTTTATATCATATAGAATATTAATATTTATCTTCCAAGTACAAAGGAACTTTACCTTTTTTATATTAGCTTAATGCTCCTAAAAGTAACTTACTTGGCAGCAACAGAGGGCATTGGTGCTTGACTTAGATTACTTTGCAAAAAGTTTATTCGTTGTTGTAGAGATGGGTTCATCGGAGTGTTGCCACCAGACTTAGCACCACCCAGCCCAACCAGTGAACCCGTACAATTAGGAGTATTGTTGTTTCCCCTATAAAATATATAAAAGAAATCTTTGAAACGACTACGATTTACCATGTGACCAGATGAACTTTTGATTTTGTCAAACGTAAACCTGGCCTTTGACTTACAACAGCACTCTTTCCTTATCACCATCACTCGAATGAGACAGTTATTGCCTCTACTACAAAGTACAAAGTACAAGATATATAAAAAAATATTTACAAGGATATCTATTTACAAGAATAGACGGGATTGACAAATCGACAGACAATGATCGATTCAAAATGGATGACGCAGGACCTCGTCAATATTTCGACGATTTTGTATAATACTTCCCTTAAGAATTATTTAACCAACACCTTATTCCACCTTATTCCTTTGCTTTTTTTTTTTTTTTTTTTTAAATTTCTTATCTAACTATTACATGCACAAAAATACATGCTTTGTTCCCCTTTCCTCGTATACCCGCGTATACCCGTATATCCGCCGTATACTTAATACATATACGAGTACAAGAGAATAAAGTTGATATACCTTTTCTCTAAGTTTTATTTATCTACGTGCAATATGAACAATATATAGTATATTTTGTTAGGAAGCTCTGCAATAGTCGACTTTACCTAGAGGCGTTGACGTAACAAGCTAACGCGTCTTTCGGTTGGCTAACGCTCTCATATAAAATTCCCAAATTCGTCCAGGCAGCTGAATGCGATTTATCTAATTGTACAGCACATATGTAGGCTTGTAGTGCATCCATAGGCTGATTCTGTTGCTGGTATAAAACACCTATACTGCACCAGGTATCAGCGTTTCCTTCTGATTTTTCCACGGAATTTCTACAAAGGTATAGAAGATTACTAACCAAATGTTAAACTGCACCTAAATGTAGATATTATATTAAAAAAACACATTTATGTGTTAATTAATTATTACCTATAAGCAATGAACGCATCATGAACTTTTCCCGATGCAGCAAGACACCGTCCAAGAAGATAAAGACTCTGTCCGCTTTTAGGCTCAGCTTCAATAGACTTTTGTAAACAATGAATAGATATAGCTTGTTTGTGTTGTTTAGTTACTCCTAATGTGGAACAATCAACAACATGGTACATCCATCCTGTAACAACAAAATTAACGAAGAAAATCGATGAAAAAAATCGCTTTTACTTACGTACAATAGTAAAAGAAACGTGTTTAAATGTGATTGTGAAACTTTATACGTCTTGTTACATAACGTAAATTTTCAAGAGAACTACTACTAGTTTCGAAGGGATCAAAGAGTAGGGCTGAAAGAAAAAGAGGAAGCCTGTTTCCTTGAATACTACTAGACTAATAGTAAAGCGAATAGATTTGTTCAGGTATAGATTTAGGAGGGTACCTTCTACTACTACTTTTAGGGGTGCTTCACTTTCTCGTTGCTTCTCTCCCTTGCATCTCCAATTACAAAACCTCTATATAAAGCATAGGCGTAGAAATAGGAGTATAGTCGAGGGAAAAAAATACAAAAAAAAAAAAAAAAAGAAGTCCTTTTCTTTACCGTTAGGGAAATGATTAATTTTTGAAGAAAATTATGATTTCAGAGATAATGAAAATATATTAAATAAAAATGAGGACAAATTGTGGTGTATTATTTTTTAAAACTACCCTCCTCTTCCTCCTCCTCCTTGTAAAAACGTAAGAAAGGAATAGGACAGGAAAATAATAAAAAAATAAAAAGTCGACAAGATCGAACACGACGGGCGATGTGGATTAATAAAATAAATAGAGAAAAGAGGTGGGAGAAGGGGAAGATCATCGAACCGGTCACGATACCAACAACACGCGAGAAGCCGTAAACAGGTTGCGAAGAGAGGAGTCCTGTACCGTTTCGGCCCAGTAAAAGGTACTCCAGCAGGTAGCTTGTGTGCTCTCTTGTCTTCAAAGTGCATCGTTCGGTGCATCGTTCGGTGCATCGGTCGGAGGGGCTGCTGCTGTTGTAGAGAGACCAGCCCCTGATGGAAACCGGCTTACTGTTCGAGCCCACGGCACCTCTTTTCTTTCTCAAATTGCTCCGTTATAATAAACGTTCGAATTTACGAGCAAGGTAATACCAATTAAGACTTATCAACTTTTCACTCTTACATATATATTACATTGACGTTACTTCTGTGAAATCTATTAATTCGTAAAATGACTAGAACTAAACTCTTAGGATTTTTACGATTTAACTGAATTCTACAAGTTAACTCTAAACATATATATATATGTATACATATTTAGTATAGAAGAAAGTTGTTGAACGCGTGGGCGAGTACCAATATCAATTGTTAGATATGAAACACCGAAAGGGCAAGTAAGGAAAAAAGGAGTCCCCCATAAAAAATGAAAAAAAAGAAAAAAGTAAGAAAGAAAAAGATGGGGGAGGGAGAATGATAGAAGATAAAAGTAGAATCACAATCTTGCCGAGGCTCGTCTATTACTTCATATATATATAGATATATATGCAGCACAGAAAGGCAAGCAGAGATAACCATACCATCTCGTGCACACAAAGAAACACGGACGCGTTTAGGTCGTTCCTCGTGTACACGCACGAGGGCATTGGTGCTCTCTCTTCATTTCTATCTCGCTTCGTTCCACCCTCCAGTACCCTTTTCCTCATACCCCTAACTCAGAATAAATCAATACACGTGTCTGCTACTTGGTGTATACTATCGTTGTTGAGCCACCTTAGGCCGAAAACGAGGAACACCATGGAGCTTGCTGAAAACCCTCCACCCTACCCCCACCCCTCTCCCCCAAAGTACTAATGGGAAGATAACGAAAGAAATCCTCTAATTGATTCATATGTAAGTAGTTAATTAAATATGTATATATATATATATATATTAAAACTCACCTAACTGACGACAAATGTCGGCCTTTAAATGCGACGGCAAAGCTTTTTCTTTGAGTAAAGCTTCGTAATGGTCCTTTGCCAGTCGATAACTCCCTTGAACTTCGTACAGGTGAGCGATATGAAATTTAACTGCAATTAAAAAAATAAAAAAAGGTCATTCACAATGAGATCTTTTATATTTTGTAGAACATACGGAATAATGAATGTATACGTTAAATTAATTGAAATGTTTGATTATTGCTGGTTAAAGAAGAGATTCTCGTTCGACCAAGTCGAGTGGTCAGTGTCGAAATGAAAACTGAACTGTGATTTTCATTCAAATATCTCTACGATTAACTATCGTAAAGTGCTATAACAATTAAGGATGCTCAACTTCCGTTTAAGAATATATCTATGATTCAAGTATACAAATTTCTTTGAAAAAAGATAAATTGGTCATTTTATTTCTCGTAAAAAATGACGAGAGAGAAAGAGAGATGGAAAATACGGAAAATTTGTCATTTCGATGACTCAACAATTTATTATATTGCTAGCGTTTAAACAGAATTACTAAATTGTCACTTAATTGTGAGAATACTTCCGTTGCAAACGAAAATGAATGTTTTCATCGTTTCATCATTCTAATATCATTTTATTTCACCGACGTTGGTATAAGTAATTTGAAAAAATCAAATCGATTACACTTTTTTTTCGAAAGATTCTTGAAACAAAATTTGTCATAAAATGATAAAACTTTGATGCAAGTGCTTAAAGTAAGACTTGTTTCGTCCATTCGTGAACTTTTGATCTATTTAAAACATTAGAAAGAGATTAGAATAAAAAAATATATATATACATATATCAGAAACAGAAAAGTATAATATAGACAAACAAACACAAGCATGAATTTGTAAGAAGATTCAATTGACGCGGTTTAAAAAGTATTTAACACATAATTAACAAATATAAGAGATTAAGGGTTAAAAAAAATGTGTCATTAACCGCGATACTCGGTGGTAGAGATATTCGATTTAAATGGCAAGACGACCTTGACACTCCCGAAGCCGCGTTGTTACGCGTTTCCTCAAAGCACTCTTCCTCTGACTTAACCGACTAACTCTCGCGTTCCTACAGAATAGAGTCATTGCCCTGAAAGCACAGCCAATGTGATATACTACTACCACCACCACCACCACCACAACCACCATCACTACCACCCGCTGTCACTATCGCGCGCGCATTACAAAAGTAGGTCAAGTTTGACGAGAAGAAAGTGATCCGAGTGATCGAACAGAGAAAGAAAATTTCTTTGTGAATTACGTTAATTTTACATTGCCTACCCCCTTTTTTTTCTCCACCCCCCCATAAGAAAAGCAAAATTATTCAATTTAAAAATGATCACGCATATTATCATATTTTCTTATAAAAGATAAAGAATATTCATGATTAAAATAAATAACATATGATTTGTTGGAATAAAAATGATTTCTAACGAAGATCATTAATAAATGATCATTGCAATAGATATCAATCCAAATTGGTAACTTACTTTCGAGTTTGGAGAAGGAAGCAGGTGTTGTTGCATCGATCAAAGCTAAGGTCAGGTGCTTCAAAGCGGCGTCGAAATCAGCATGGACCTTCAACATTAAGCCAAGCCGTAGGTGAACCTCGCAGGCTCGTGGAAAACTTGGTTCCACCCATAACACCTGCTGAAAAGCTTTCACCGCCCTTGAACATACACAACAAAATTATAAAATTAATATACTTTTGAAATTATAATTATTATTGGTTTAATAAGGTGAACATATTTTTTAGGATCAAGTTATGCTATTTTCAAAAGCCAAGGACACATAATACTTTTCCCAAATATTTGTATATATATTTGATATTTGCAGAAAATTTGAAATAATAATTCACAATTGATACGGATTATATAATGCAAGGAATAAAATCGAAATAGAATAGTAGAAAGGCTTGTTTTAATTCGTCTCGCTTTGATTTTAGTTACCAGCTTGCATTATAATAAATGCATAATAGATACTTAGTACATAATAACGCGTTGCACTTTATTTCACTTTCTCTTTATCGCGAGACTGATTGTAAATCATTAAATGACAATCATCGACAATTACAACTCCTTTCATCTACTTTTTTTTTACGTAGGCTGAGTTACACTTCCTGTCTGATTGTCATAATCAATTATACTTTTTTTTTTCGACTACTTTTTTCCAAATTTGATCAAAATTCCTAATCTAATTGTAGTTTGACAATGTTACAAAAAACAAATTAACTGTTTCAATACGAATGCCGGATATATCTGGCATCCATTATTGTTTAACATTGTTTTATTAACACTAAACCTAAACTACCGTTATATAATTTATAAAAATGCGGTATAAAAACGCATAAAATGTAGATTATTAATTTATACATAAAATCAAATATTTTGTTGGCTATCCAATTGGTTACAATTTCATTCTATATAAAGATATATGTTTTGTTTTTTTTTTAAAACGGGGTCATTCGATCACTCACGTTAAAAAATGTGTATAAATAAAGTGTCGTCAGGTTTAATGTTAAGCACAGTTCTTATTTAACCGTTTAGGAAAAGGTTCGTACAAAAGTGGATTGACAAGAACGTTGCTATGTGTGCATTTTCGGTGCGACATTTCGTAAAGCGAAAGTGTTACAGCGGATAGAACACTTGTACTAAAAGGTTTAAAGGAGAACACAAAAATTAACTCAAATATAATCCAGAATATAATAAATACTATATATATATATATATATATTATATTTGGTTGTTCAATGAATAATATTAATATTAGTATTATATATCTAGCTATAATATAAATGTTAAATAATATTTTCAATTAAAAAGAAAAACAATATTATTAATATTAATAAATATAAGTATCGTAGGAAAATTGGACATTAAAAATAACTTAGAACTTAGTTTTGATTAATTGAACGTTTCGTCCCCTTTATTGGGACTTCTTCAGCAACTTAATCTCTTAAGTTCAGCGTCTTTTTTATTTAAGCAGACATACATTCTTGTAATATTCGAAAAATGAAACATCTAAACTTCGTTATATCTTAATCCGTTATATTTGTGAACACTCAAACAAAACTGTTTATTATTAATATTGATTGAAATTGGTATCTAGACGAATAAATAGTATAAAATGATTTTTCATTGAAATAATTTTGCACAAAATGAAAGAAAGAAAACGGGGAGGGGGAAAAAAAAGAAGAAAAGCAGGCAGGGTCATTGAACGAGAAGAAAAAAAAAAAAAAGGAAGGAGAGGGAGAGGAAAAAATGGCGATGGTAGTAAATGCATTCATTCATAACAATTCCATTCATTGGGCCGTTTACTCGTCGTTTCCTTTTCGGGGTTCGTTGTCTCTTTAAGGAATGAGTCAGTATACACTCCGGCGTTATACTCGAGAGAACGAACTTTCGTGTAGTGTTAGGAAAACGAACGATGAATGAATGAATGAGTGGGCTCCTTGCAAAAGATTCTAATAATAAACGAACCGTGGGAAAGTCTATCTTTACGCATATTCTTATTCACTCATATTAGTTGTATGCATATTTATATATATATATATATATATATATATATATATATAAGGTTGGTCCCCTTATTCATATCATTTTGAAATGATTTGTTCCCGTTCCCTAAAACTCTTTTAAATACATAACAAAAAATTCTTGTAAGTTTGTTTTACCACCCTACTCCCTGTTTGTGTGTTCCCAATACTCTCCTCGACTGAAATACATTTTATAAATTGACTGAAATTTGTTAAAGACATTGTATATAAATTTAGAAATTTCCATAAATTTTTCTCACTAATCTGAGCTTAAAATAAAAGTGTTCTTTAAAAAGTCAGTACTTTAAATACATCCAATTGAAGTATATTTTATAGATTTAACATTGTATAGAATGATTGAGTAATTTATACAATGCTCGTAATATATACATTGACCGTAACATATTTATAATCATATACATGTGTTATACGTCTAGGATGTAATGTGGTAAGTAATACAATTTTAACGCGTCGAAGAGTTCACGGAAATACAAGATTCGGCACGTTATTAAAATATTTTCATCAGATCACAAATATTAATGTTGTTTTATACTGTTATAAAAAGCTTACTCTTATTGATAAAAAATATATATATAGTAAATAAGTATCGTAGGAAATTTGGATATTAAAAATAACTAGAACTTAGTTTTGCAATTTCACAATTAATCAAAACTAAGTTCTAGTTCATTTTAATGTCCAAATTCCCTACGATACTTATTTATTAATAATTTTATTTTTGTTTGGATAATAGAAATAACTAATTATATATATTTTAAAGTGCTTCCACAAAAGAGATAAGAGAAATAGAAAGAGAAGATAAAAACGTGACCTACCGCAAAGTTGATGAAACAATATGCTAAATGTTAAAATTACAACGGAGATAATTTAACAGCTGTTTAACAACCCGTCATAGTCACTTTTATTAATATGTCGTAACGCGTATGAACCATCCTATCTACATACTTATATTTATACTTATATACACACGTATATATTTATAAATGTATTGCGCGTATAGAAATATACATTGATCATGATATTGAATTTTAAAAAATTCAGATTAAAATTACTTTTTATAAAATATTTATTCTAACGATCAGTTTCTCTAGAAAAAAAAAAAAAAAAAAAGAAAAAAAAGGGGCCAGACATTAGCAACTATATAATTAACTTCAGGATAATGTTTATTTCAAATTTTCCGCTATATAAAATGTAAGAAACGTGACTTATGGATGTATGTAGTATGTTCTCAATCGCGTTGCATGATCCAACAAAAAGGGGTGCATTTTAATGTACCACGTATCCCCTCTACCACCTCCTCCCTCTTTCTCTCTCTCTCTCTTACTCGTGGCCGCTTTAACACTTCATAAATTAATTACGAAACCAAGCGTATGACCTATTAACGAGCGTTTTGTTCTTACGTCTCACACGAATGACCGAAAGATAACGATAGGCCCAACAACACCACATGCACACATTCGCACCTTTTCCTTAGCCCTTTCAGACCTTTTGCTTTATGTGTATTCTCTCTCTCTCTCTCTCTCTTTTTCTCCTTCACTTCGTGGTTTCTTCTTTATCTGAATTTTATCGTTCCTAAATCTACTCGTGACCGTTTAAGAGGTTGAAGGGGTGATCGTACGATATTATCCAAAAGGTTAAACGTTTCGTGTACATATATTTCCAAGCATCTTTATTCGTGGACGCATTGCAGTGGTGGTGTCTATTTATATCATACATATTTCATATTATATTAAATAAAAAATTAATCAAATTCATAGTAAGGTAATATTAATAATGTCTTATAACAAAAAATTGCTACTCGAGATTAAGGGGCACACCTCTAGTGTGACCGCATAAAAACAAAGATGATTTTTAGGATTTTTTTTAAAGAAAATTACTGCATGAAATATTTTAAAATGTAGAGGATATATTTTATACATAATTAACGAATATTCACTCAAATTTTCAAATGAAAAGAGGTAATTTTCAGCGAGTTATTCGTTATCTCCCAAATCACTAAAAAAAAAGGGCTTAAACAAGGCTGCAGTAATTCCGACCTTCACACCGTGGATGAAATAAAAAACAAAAGAAATACTGTTAATCTAGAAGGTATTGTCTATACAATGACCTAAAATTGTGAAAAAAATATTAAAATTTAACAAAATGGCAGACTTTTTAAAAAAAAAAATCGAATTTTGCTTAAAATTTTGATGAGTTTTGGCCCGCCAAAATTACATTTTTGATACAATCGTAAAACTTTTAGGTCATTGTACAGAGAAACATATATGAAATAAGCAGAAAAAAAATCAAAGAGATCGGATGATTTTTCTTCGAGTTACAACTGCAACCAATTTGAAAAATGTAGTTTTGAGAAAAACTCGTTCAAAGATAAAAAAACGGCTACTATTTAGAAGGCTGTAACTCTAAAACTATTGAAAATATTTATTTGAAATTTCAGTATGTTATTCTTAAAGATATAGACTATCAAAATATGCGAAAAAAGAAAAATCAATTTTTTCAAAATTTCACACTAGGTGTGCCCTTTAATTATTGTATTTGATTGAATATTTTTCATTTCATTTTGTTAGGATAATAAAAAAAATGTTGGTCTTCCTTTATTTCGAAAATCTTTCTCAAAGTTAATTTACATTATTTATCTTGAAGTTAACCATGGTAAGGCACGGCATGGTATGGTATGGTATGGCGTCGTTATAGTGCTACTACGACTCTGACTTTCTCTTCTTGGATCTCTTTCTATAACCATGAGAATTTACGTTCTACAGATGAAAATTGTCTTTCGTTATTATACGATAGTTAAATATACATATATATATATACACATATATATAAATAAAGGTATGTGTATTTTGATCTCTTACAAATGAATTTATTTATATTATATAAAATATCAAATAAATATAGTAGAAATAGAAAAAAAAATTTGTTTAATAAAATATACAATGAATGAAAAATCGTTAGAAAATACTTAAATATTGGTATGATATTTTTGTTTATCTACTTGTAAATCAATTCTATATTTGTTAATTTAATTATTTCTTGATTTATTTAACGTATAAAATATAATTTGTTAATTCGTTTTGATATAGCATTAAAGAAGATGCGTGGGTATAATGTTCGATGTTATATATCCTTGGCAGATAATAATCTTCGATATGCTGTAGTATTATTGTGCAAGAAAGTTAGAGTTGCAAAGAAACGGTGCCTACTGACAAGGTTACACAGGTAAGTAAACACGAGATTCTACGATTCCGTTGTTTCTAGAAAAAGAAAAAAAAAAAGAAAAAAAAATCACTGATATTAGATATCCGATGTGCACGTTTCCAACGATTTGTTAGCCAAGTTTCAAGATAATCCTCGACCTCCTCCTATCTCTCTTTCTCTTTCCCTCCTTTGTTGTCATCTTTTTTCTGTTTAACATTACATTTTTCATGGAGATTAGATTATTTTATTTCAAGAATTTCTCTAATAAAAAAAATCAATTCTAATTAAAAAACGTGTTCTTTCTTCCTCCTGTCCCATCCCAAAAAAATTTTTATTCTTCTTATTTTTTATTTATTTATTTATTTATACTCCGTCCCTTTTTCGGGTTTGGAGGGCTTCCGATACAATTTTCCTTTTTACAAAAATTCACAAAAATTCCAAAATTCAAACAAAAAACTATTATATATATACTATATCTCAATACATTTAAACTTTATATTCTACTTATTATTAACAATTAAGAATAAATATTAAATGACATATAATTATGAATAGAATTGTGAAAGAAATTAGAGAGAGAAAAAAGAAAAAAAAATGAGACTATATTATTCTTGTTGCGTTCCTTACACCACAGCATGTATCTCTAATGCTACACACATCTCTTAGAATAGTATCGAACAAAGGCGCCTGTGCATTGAAAATGTCTCTTTGTCTTTCTGTGTGTGTGTGTGTGTGTGTACGTGTTAGCAAGCAAGCAAGCAGCGCGTAGCAACACAGGAAGTTAGTAAGAACGACAGTCGACTAACAATTTCCTAGTGACCCACATTGCACTCTCGTCGCCCCACGTTTTACGCCCACGCGTTCATCAGGCAACAGCAGCAGCAGCTTTGTATGTGTGTGTGTTATGGTGTGGTGCAGTTAGTTACGACGTTTCTGGTTTCTGTTTTTTTTTTCCCCGTGTTACCCCGCAGTTTATCCTTTCATCTTGCTCTTACTTTTCTGATTAGTATTATATTTGTATCTTTTTTATTTTTTTTTTCAAGATTTACTATTAGTACAAATTTGAACACTTTACTGACCGATCGCCTATTAATCGGCTTTTTTAATCGACAATGCTAACCAACCGACCGATCACCTATTAATCGGCTTTTTTTATTGCCAACGCTTACCGAACAATCGTTTTTGTTGCATTATTGTTATCAACATTTTATTAAATTGAATTATCCTATCCTCTAATGTACTGTATATATTTCTTTTCTTTCCCTAATATTACGAAAATTATGCATATATATATGTGTACATAAAATTTTAACGAAATGAGATATACGAGGGTTCGTAAATGAAAGGAATTTTGCGCAAGGATGAAAACATTGATGGGGATTTAGTATTTGTGGTAATGAGCTTTCAAGTTCCTAACACTAGTTAATAATAATAATATGTGTATATATACAAGAATACACATCCTAGCGTGTGATTGCATTGCGAAATAAGTAATTATATAGAGACACATGAGAATGGCATTCATCCACTCGTAAAAGAATGACCAGTTGTTGCATTCTGATCTCTGAAACTGTGCATGTGTAATACTTAACCCTAGAATTACTAACTAAGGTAGATATCTACTTAAATTAAATGAAGATTTCATCGTTTTTCAGTACTTTTATTTATTTAAATCGAGTTTTTTTTTTCACCGATTAAAACTTTAGTAAAATTGAATTTGTTCTACACCATGAAAAAACAAAAACAACAAAAAATTCATATACTTAAAAGTCTGATTATTATTATTATCGGAATAATTTTTAGGATTTAAAAAACCTTGGGGGTAAATATATACTTCAGTTTGTAGTTTGAAGATGAAAAAAAAAATAAGTTTGTAATTCTAGGGTTAGAAATTCGGACGAGGATCACAAAACACCATGACGAGAGAAATAGAAATAATTTAATTTTTATTCCTCACCCCCATTGCGCAATTATCGAAGCACCAATACTTAAGTATGGTTTATATAAATGTATACAATTTTTATTCCAATAATTTAATGGAATTAATATTGAAAGAGGAGAAGAGGTAAAAAAAATAAAAAAACTATACACACATAAGTAAGAGATAAAGTAGGATGACACATAGGAGAAGCACGGGGACGAATGCACGTGCCGTTTCAGACGTTACACCTGCATGAAAGAAACCCACCTGCACACCAAAACAACACCGCGATTGCCTCTTTTTCGCATTACTAAAGCTGGCCGATCAATATTTCTTCTTTTTTTTTTTTTTTTGTCTGCATAAAATTATTTTTTATCATATTTATAACCTGTCTTAATTTTATTCGCAAAAAACAAATGGCATCAAGATGAATTAAAAAACAAGTTGTATAAGGTAAAACGAAAAAAACAAACAAACAAACAAAAAAATATCTATATCTGTTAAGAATTGGAAAGATATCTTTTATACATTTTAAACGCTCTAACAATATTATTTATCTTACAAGGGGAAAGAACCAAGTAGTTATAGGGGTCCACCATCAGAACCATACATTGTACAAAATAATAGGGAAGGGAGAATTTTTACATTTATTATACCAATTTGTATCAGATATAAGAATCAATTTTGTACAATTTAATTCACAAGGGGACAAAATTATAAGAAAAATATTTATATGGGTAGGTTGAAAAGTTTTGAGCTTACCGCTAGAAGAAAAACTAAAAAAAAAAGGTCTTGAACCTAACACACAAAAATAGGCGCAAAATCTGTGGTCTTAACACAAATAATTTGAAGAGCTTTATGGTTTTCCACACCTGTGTTAGGCTCAAAACTTTTCAGCTCACACTCATTTATATTTTTTGTTTGTTTTTTTTTTTTTTTTTTTATAATTACTTTCTTTTCATTTTTATTTTTCCATCAAACATGAAACCAACAACTAGTATATAAAAATGCACGTGAAACTTAAAAAAAAAAAAAAAAAAAAATACGAAAGAGTATTGGGCCTGATGGACCCCTATAACTGTGTAGAATTTAAAAAAAAAAAAAAACAGATTGGTATCCTGTCATCTTGGTTCTCTCTTTTCGATGGAAATTAAAAAAAAGAGCAAAAGAAAAAAAAAAGCAGAAGAAGAAAAAAGAAAATAAGCGCGAGCACGTGGGACAGATGCGTTTCACCTTCGCAGCACGCGTCATATGCAGGTGCAACTGCAAACTGCCAAGAAGCTCGAAGTAAATCGTGCCGGACAGCCTATTAAAAGTTCGACCTCTCCTCCTCCTCCTCCTCCTCCTCTTTCCCATTCTTTTTTTTTCCAAGCGGTTAAAATCGATCTGTTAAGATAACGGAACTAATCAACAACCAAACCAAACCAAACCAACAAAATTATCGAATAAAAATGATTCTAAAACGATTAACATAAGTCAAATTTAATCACCAACAACTCGAATAAATATTAATTAACACAGTCATTGTTTTATTATTATTATTATTACAACAGAATGCAAATAATAATGAATTTAATATTGACTCAAATAAAAAGTGTCGAACCGAATATGTGAGAAGAAGAAAAAATAAACAAAAAAAAAGAAAAGATTAATAGGAACTACAGTTCGTCAACCCCCTTTCTATTATCACCCACCCTACTATTCTTTCTCTTCCTTTTTTTTAAATAACGATGTTCATCGTCAGCATTGATAAAGGCTTTTTTTTTTTAAAAAGATTCGACATAGAAACACGATGGGGGAATCTTTTTAACGATAAACGACGACTAATATAATAAACACTCTGCGCTCATCTTCTTGGTATCTTAACAAATAAAAATAATAATAATAATAATAATAATAAGTACTTCCTTCCTTAAATGGATTTTTAATGGGGAAAAGAAAACGGTACGCGTATACGGTTGGTCGCGTGCCAAACTTAATACTTATTCGAATACTATCAAGAAGTTTTAGTATGTCTGGCCGATACACCTGTCCACCACCATCTTGCTCGGCCGATCTTTAAGTACAAGGAACGCGTAAGACCCAAAGAAACGATGAGGGCTTCGAGAGAGAAAAAGAAGAGAAAACCAAACCGAAAGAGAAAGGACGAGTAGTATAGTATTGTATATACAAGACAGGATGTGGGCAGCTGTTTACCAGCTGGAGGATGATACACCTTAGCGTGTGCTTACGAAATATATTCGTGGGCCCTTAAAAGACGACGGGCCCCGTCTGTCGACCGCGAATACGCCTGTTGGAAGAAGAAAACCGATTTTCCATTATTCCCCTCCCCCCCCCTCCCTCCCTCCCTCCCCAATAAGAAATCGTGGGAACATTTTATTAATTTTAGGATTGGATAAATGTAGAAAAAGAAAAAGAAAAAAAAAAGAATACGTTCATAGTACGGTATTTTTAAAACTTTCGCGAATAGTAAAAGTTTCAGGGAGGGGGAGGGGGGGGGCAAAGAAAAAAAAGCGTGACAGTCATATTTTATTTTTTCAATTAATTGTGATATCGATTATTTCATTAAATACACAATTTTATAAGGACAGTCAGGTTATTATATATTAAAGAATTAGTTTAGTCATATATACCTTTACAGGTATAATAATTACAATAAACAAAAACAAAAAAAAACTTAAAGTTATATCAAATAAAATTCTAAATAAAAATGTCAAATTTCAATGATAATTAATATCATTCACTCTTATTTAACATCACAATAAAAATGAATGTTATAGCATTCACGTTCGCGAACGTGTTAAATGAAACTAATTGTAAGATTGTCACGTGTTTATTTAATTACGTAACAAATAATGCACGCGGAAATATAACAAAAACAAAAAAATGAGTAACTTTTAACAACGATCAATCATATTTTCACGAGAGATGATATACAAAAATAAAAAGAAAAAGAAAAAAAGGGTTAACACAACTCGTTCAAGATGGCGAATATCAAAAAGAGCAAAACAAAAATATTTCCAAAAAAAAAAGGGACTATATTATTTTGTAAAAGGGAAGAGAAAAAAGAAACAAGGAAAAGTATTCGTACTATCCGTTTTGTCGTCTCAAGGTCGTAATTCCTAGCTCCTCTCTTTCATCCTTAGTCCTTTCCCTTTTTTTTCCCCCCCCCCCTTCCCGTTCTCGTAGAAAAGGGCGAACGTATAATAAAAGAAGAAGGGACCAATCTCGTCTCTCACGTGAGAGAGTCCATTTTAAGTCGATCGAGAAGAATCGGTTAGATGGATTCTGATCAAGAGAGAGAAAGAGAAAGAGAGAGAGAAGGGGAAGGGGGGGGGAGAGGATGGGAGGTAAAGGAAGAGGAAGAAGAAAAAAAAAAAAGAAGAAAATGAAAAGAGCGAGGGTGGCTTGAGGAACGATGGAAGAGAACAAAAACTCAACTAGAAGAGGTCCACTTTGTAAAGGGTCCACTTTTCTAAAAATCCTATGGTAAATGGCGGCTTTCGTATGGCCGCTGAGATTTCGCCGTGAAAGGTCCCAAGAAAGGTAGAAAGAAAGAAACTGCTTCGTTTTATCATAAAAAAAAAAAAAAAAAAATAAGAGATAGACGGGATGGAAAAAATATATGTCTGTCTTTGTTTTGTTTAACGAATGATTGCGAAAAAACGAGAGAGAGAGAGAGAGAGAGAGAGTAACGAGCTACTTAGAAATTTTTCAAGTGGGAAAGAAACAAAATATTTTAGTGAATTCTATTGATTTCTCTATGAAACTTTTTCCTAATTTTATATCAAACAAGAATAAACATATCGGATATTATTTTTATGCGTGACAATAGTTTTAATTGTTATTGATATATTAATGATGAAAGAGTAAAGCAAATATACAAAATAAAAGGAAAGATAAAATATTTGTTCGAAAGGAGAATCATCGGAGGATGATCAAATCACTCGATAAGATTCCGTTCGATTTTCAAGGCTAGAATTGTCTTTATAATACATCTTTGAAAGTATCATTCTTTCATGGTATCCTTTAACATTTAATGGGACCTATATAATCAGAGTTATAATATATTGTCTTTAACGATTAAATTTAAACACAAATTTATTAAATCTAAATATTCGATGTACGCAATTTAAAAAAAAAACATGAACGAAATCTATAATAATTGTAAGATATAAGATTGAAATTTATTTTCTGAAAAGTAAACAACGTGTTGGAAGAAATATTTCTTTAAATATTATTTGTAGACACCACTTTTGGACAGTCAGGTAAAAGCGAACAGATCAGGTAATAAAATCACTCAAGACCTATCCACTTGTTTAGAAATCGTTTGTTTTCTTTTCTTTTTTCTTTTCAATTATCTGGTTAGTCAATAAAATTGCAGCTCACCCGAATTAAATCCACTGGATTTTCACTAATGGGGATTTTTATTCAAATATATTATTACCTACAAAATACCCATAAACAACAACAATGTGAAAATACTTCGCGAAAGAATTGAACAAAGTTTCCAACACATTCGTGTAATGGCTGAAAATATGTTTGCTTATTACGTGGAGGAGTACAAAGAGGTCATTTTAAATATTTCTTATGAATTTAAATGCATACAATTTAATTAAAAACTCAAAATAAATTCGCTATAAATTTGAAAGAAGATTAAAAATAGGACACATATGTTTGTATGAACATTTTATTCTTGTTTCGATCTACTGAACCAGCCAACCCATTCCACCCCCTTTAAGTATTTCCCACTTATTCTGTTACGTATATGTTGATCGAGAAAAAAATCATGAATATTTGTCAATGGAAAAATGTCGAACAGATTTTGATCAGGTTTGGTCAGAAATTTCGATTTGGTTCGTTAACATTTTTTGTACGACTGTTGTTTCCAGAGCATGCAATTTCCCCTGACCATCTAACACAAATACATCGCACAAGGAGGGAGGGTGGGGAGGGAGGGGGTTTTAGGTAGGACAATAAATGAGTAATGCTTCGTTTCGATTGAATAACAAGGGGTCGACGAGCATCGCACGGAAACCGGCATGCCATTCGAATTGAACCCTTCTTTTATTTATCCCTTCGGTTGGCTCACGCTAGCTAGCTAGCTAGCTAGCTAGCTAGCCGATTTTTACCACCCTAGTACCATATACTACTACTATATCGTAGTATTACGAACAAAAATTCATTACTCAATAGTCAATAATAATCATTCGTTATGATTGAAATAATTTGAAATATTGAAAGAACAAGAAGAAGAAAAAAGACAAACAATTTTCTTTCAAGACAAAACAAATGACAATAAAATATGATATAAACATCGATTAGATATTGAAAAAATATTACGATTGGGAGGAAGTGTGTGTGTGTGTTTAGTTGTATAGTTTCTTTTTTTAAATGAAAAGATGGTAGCTCACACGCGAAGTATAGTTCTTGTATATTAGGTATGTACATATATATTATAGGAGAGATTATTTTCTTTGTGTTACGTCACAGACATTGATCGTACCAAGAAAGGGGGGAAGCTAAGCGCACATATAACACACTCGGTTATGTGTACCCAGACCTCTCGCAACCCTTTTTTTCGAATATGCGTTCTAGAAAGAAGATAGGGAAGGAAAGGGCCGCTGAATATCCCCAGTTGGCAGATGCGAAGCGAGCACGGAATGATGGGTAAAAGAAGGAGCCCCATGAATCGTACCCCGATTAACGATCCCCCCTCCTCCCTACCACCATCCCTCCTCTTTCTCGTCGTCGTCGTCAACCCTCGCCCCCCACTCTTTTTCTTTTTTTAGCTTTTCAACGTATCTTCCGTTGCGAAAGAATCAATGCCCCGATTTAGCATAAATTTTATTCGCATTTATTTATTGCATATATTATTTATTTATTTATTATTTGCATAATTTTGTATTATTATTTATTCGTTCGTTCTAATAACGAACAATAATTGATTGTAAATATTAAGATTATGGGGGTCCGGCAAGTTTTCTGAAAATTTATCTCATGTGGCTGGTTATTGTTTTGGAAGCGTATGTGGAAGTAAAACAATATGAATAAATTTTAATAAATTTTATTTATTATATTCAACTTTTACTATTTCTAAAAGAAAAAAGAATATATATATTATTTTTCTTATTTCTTTTTTGTTTTTTGTGTTCTTTTTTAACACGAGTTAACTCGTGAACGGTCACCAAAGTGTTAATAAATCAGTTGGTTAAAGGAAATCGTGTTAATTTCGTCACGCGAGTTCAATGTTTCGTAAGAATATACATAATAATCAAATTAGTTCAAATTATAAATAGATCATTATTACTTTGGCCAATTATATACTGCGATTATTATACCTATGCAACAAATACGCAACACTAATATTATAATAATACGATTTAATATATATATAATTATATAATAATACGAAATTTGTAATATCGATATAATAAAATCACTAACGAGAAACATATTTTGTTTCGATTAAAATATAAATTAACTTCTGATATCACAACCGATGTGCAACATTATCGGAAACGTGTTTCAACTGTAGACGACACCACGCAAATATTTCGTATGGTTCGCATAATCGTTGGGTCTTATTACACTTGCCTTCTTTCTTAATGAAAAAAAAAAAGGAAGGAAAAGACACGTGTAGAAAACTTCTCTCTGTGCTCTATCATTTCGTTGCTGATACCCACCACCCACCACCCACTCTTATTTTCTCGCTTAACCGTGCCAATTCCAGCGATCTTGAGATTACGTTAAATTTGCATACGCAAATATACAAATGTTGGCTCGGCCAATAAAATAATGTTGCAACATCTTTAATACTTTATGTATTAAAAAAAAAAAACAGAAAAAAAACCTTCACCCCCCCATCTTACAATTAGTATTGTTTTATACGATATTATTGTATCGAATAATGATATTTTCTTTTCCCCTTCTGTTTCACTCTCACTCACTCTCTCTCTCTCTCTCTCACTCTTTTATTTTGCCATATGTCTGTCTGTCTGCCTCCCCCCTTCATTCGAAAGCACACGTCGCATCAGGAACGATAAGCGCAAACGATTCTTCTCCTCGAGTACGCGTTTATTTTCTGTCCTCATCCTACGAAAGAGTTTTTTTTTTTTTTTTCTACCGACCTGCGCGATAACGAGCATTGTTACAGTTACGTTGCACAAAGCGAAATTTAGCCCTCGACATTTATCGACCGATATACTACTACACATAACCCCCATCTACCCCCCACCCCACCACCACCCAACTAACTCTAACTATATCACATTTCGAAACATAACTCGAAGAAAATCTATTCCTGTAAATATGTGTGTGTGTGTGTATATATATATATATGTTACCGTCAAAGCTGGAATTTCGTCATTGCTAGTAATTCCTAAGCATTGTCAACAATGTAAAGCGCTTTACGACAAAGTCGGAAATAAAAGAATTCTTACATACTTTTTTTAATATATATATATTATTTATTATATATTTAACGATATATAGGATTAATTAATCAATAAGGATACATATACGATGTCTATGCGCGCGACAATAAATGCATGCATAACGTATAGTGTATTTGTATAGGAATACATACATATATAAACATATGTATCGTTAAACGGGATTATTGACCACGATACATAATTAACTCTCGTAAAAGACAAAAAAATCTCTACTACGCTAACAATAATACAAGATAATGATTTCTCGTAGAAAAAGAAAAGAAAAGAAGGAAAAAAAAAAATAAACAGTTTTCGCTATTACGCAAAACCAAGAATAAATTCGATATTAAACTCGATTCGTTCTTTGACTATTAATAATAGTCTCTATCTAGTGTTGTGTAATATTAGAACGTATTGTTACTTCATGATTATTCTTAGCCGTTGATGATGTTATGTCGTCCGTGTAATATATATAACCATAACTTTATATATTCCTATTAATTTACATTAGATTTCTTTAATTATTGTTATATGTTAAAACAGACTACACCGAGGTGGAGAGAGAGGGAGGGGAGGGGCCAAAAGTTTCTAAATAAGTGATTTTATAAATCACCAAGAGAAAAGGAACAAAGAACAAAGAGAACAATGAGAAGGTGTATGCTGCTGTAGCTGCTAGCGTGCAGATTATATTGCTTTACATACGAAGAAGTGTTCGTGCACGTGTACAGAAAAGAGAGGGTCGAGGGAAGGGGGAGGAGAGAAAGAGAAAGATAGATAGAGAGGGGTAAAGAATTGGTGGGAGTTGGGAGATGACGTAAGCTTCGATTACGCGCCGTTGCATGGCGCGTATGGTTGGCTACGACTGCAAATTGCATTCGCTCAGCACGTTCATCATCACATATATATACACGTATACACACACACGCGTATTCATTTTCAGTGTAATATCTTCTCTCTCTCTCTCTCTCTCTCTCCCAACTATCTTTCTTTCTATAGAACATGTGTGGGTTCCGTGTGTTGTGTTGTATGTGTATGTGTGTGTGTGTTGTGTGTATATGTACGAAGGACGAGGCCTTCATCGAACAGGCAGGCAACACGTAACAACACTATCGTACGTATCTTCTTCGTTTTCTTCGGATATCAACCATATACGAATGCTGTTAAATTGCTATCAGCTGACAAGATGAGAGCAAGTTTTGAGAAATGAAAAGAGAATAACTTTTTTGAAAAAATATTATTTTCAAGAAAACTGAGAAGAATTATTTATTCGATTATATTGAAATTAAATGGGGAGAGGAGTGTCTTCTTATTCCGATTGAACGAAGAAAGGGGTGTTTGTTATTTTAATCAATTGCAGGGATAAACATCTGTAAGCTTCATTGTAATTGTTTCTACGAAGAAAATATAATTATATGTTAACAATTAAAATTATTAATAACTTATGAATTTGAGGGAGGGAGGGAAGGAGGGGGAGAATACATCGATGAAAAATATGATATAAATAATACTCGCGTGCGTTATTATGACGATAAAGTTTGATTAAAGATGACGTTATCAAATCGGTGAAGTCAGGGATTTGATTTGCAGTTATAGAAGTTTAAACCCGTGTATACATCACTCTCCATAGGTGATGAGGAAAACAATTACTAGCGGAGGAGTGGTAACCAACCACGGCGACTACTACGAGGACGACAATGACGACGGTGGTAAAACAGCTGTCGCCTTGACCTTACTCAACGTGCTTCTCTCGCCACGATATATCGTGACTACCATTTCTTAACGTTCTCTCTCTTTCTCTCTCTCTCTCTTTCTATGCAAAGTATGAATTGACTTTAAACATACTACCTACGAAGAACTTTGATATATCGTTGGAAATAAATTCGAGCGTATCCTCATCATAAAATGAAGAAATAAATCAGAAAGATGTCGAATTTTATCGATTCCCATGGGCAGCATTCATTCAGTCTACCTGTTGCACATCACACACTCTTTTCTAATAAATCAAATCAAATCAAAATTCTCTTCAATATATCAACAAGAAGATTATTATAATAATAAGGAAATGTATATAAAAAAATCTGGTAATAATCGAATAAATAATATACAACAAGAGTAAAAATTGTTCGATTATTCGCTTTATTGATAATTTAATATCGTTGGAATATATTCTTAAAAAATAAGGAGATCTCTCTCTCTCTACAGGGTTAGTAGAGAAGAATTAAGTAAAAAAGTGGAGTCCCTAAGCAAAGTTAGGATTCGTATAGGAGAGGAGGAGTATCGGTGGGGTATGCGGAGGAGCAAAGGGGCGCCATTCGAGGGAGGGCTGTTGAACTTTCAGGGTCACTCCCGTGGGCCTTTGCGAACTGCTTGAAGATAGAAAGGCAAAAGGACAGAAAAAAGATATAGAAGAAGAAGAAGAAGCAGCAACAGCAGCAGCAAGCTGCTGTTGCTGGACACGAAAACTCACTCCTCCTAAGCCTTCTAACAACGATGCGCCCTCTGTTGTTGGATTGGGTCTGCATAGAAGTAAAAAAGAAGTTAGGAAGGGATAAAGGTAGGCCTGTGCCTGGGCTTTTGCTTGAGAGGCTCGATGGGGACGAACGACGGTATTTGAGGGGCCAAGAAGAAGACGCGCTGAAGTTGAGGTTGAGATAGAAAGAGACCTTGCACTTTATTCGTCGTTTCTCTACCAGGGCTATCCCTTTCTTTCGGCATTAGCTTCTTCTATCTTCTACTACTATCTTTCTTCCTTGCTCCTTCGCGTTTCTCTTTCCTCCTTTTGCTGTTGTAGCAAAGGACGAATAGAAAGAGGTAAAACGACGAAGACAACGAAAACGACGAAGAAGACGACGACAACGGTCGATGTAGCTCAAGAAAGTGCAACGACAGTGGAACCAGTTTTAGGAGCCAAGAAAGGATATCGTTTTCTTCGCATGGGCTAAAAGATAAAATCCTTTTTTGATGTCTACAACGGAAAAGATTCTTACCTCATCGATAACTACGCTTTTATCCGCCTATCTGTATGTTTGTTAGTTTGTTTGTTTGTTTGTTTGTCTGTCACCAATGATGGAAATATCTCGAATTTGAAACGTTGAGATCACACGAGAAATGATATGGTAGAAGAGATGAAACTCAGTCGTGGGGATAGTGAACTCTCATGGCCATTCCGTGGCTTTCCTCAGAACCGACAAAACCTCGCTCTTCTCAACATAATACGACTATTTATATTCCAGAAAAAGATAAAGGGAGGTAAGTAGGAACAAAGAAAATACTGTTGAATTATTTGTTGTTTTTTCTCTCCCTCCCTACCCCCCCCTCTCTGACAATCAAAAAATTACGTATAATAATTTTGTTCTAAATATCAAGAAATAATTAAGAATATAAAAGGAAATTATATGAATGTTATATTAGTCTTTTCATTCTCTTATATGGATTAAGATAAGATGAAATAAAAAAAATGGAAGGCAATAAGAAAAAGAAGGTTGGAAGAGTATAAAATAAGTAAGCTTGGGTTGAATGACCTCGCAGAGAGCGAGTATCTCTATCTAGTACCTGTATCATCTTTTCTCTCAAGCAAAAAGCAAGCACGCGTGTGTACGCGTGACTAACTGTGCGTGCAAGCGCATACATCCAGTCTAAACCCCCCCTCTCTCTCTCTCTCTCTCTCTCTCTTCTTTCTCTGTTTATTCCTATCTTTCTCGCACCCTGATTATACATAAGTACATAGACGTAACCCTTCGTACACGTTATAAAACTAGTTTCGCGTGTGGATTACTTTCTTATGGGATATCGCACCGTGTCTACCATTAATATCAAAGAACGAACGAACGAAATTACTCAAACTTTGTCGATTAACTTCGAAATCTAATATTTGTTATAAGTAATCAATAAAAATTACATACATTCAAGCACGTACGTATGCATGCACGCATGCACGCACACATATTTATTTTTATTATTATTACATTCGTAATTGTTTTCGAAATAATGTTTATGGGAATAATGGCATTTAATGTCATCGATCCCATTGCATCGAAAGGAAAAAAAAAAGCAAGGGCAGTGATCTTCGACTCGTTCGACAACATCGCGGCATTGCCCGAATGCCATGGTCACTGACCGTGAAATCAGGAATTTCAATTCTGTACTGTGCCGACTTGCAGAGAGCTTCTATCATTCCCTACGCAATAATGACGCACGCATCTCTCTGTGTACATTCATTCTTTTTTCGTAGGTTTTAATTCGGGGTTTTCTTTTTTTTTTTTTTATTAAAATTAAATAAAGTTTCACGTAAGGGTAAAAATGCTCCTCATTCGAATATTGTATCCACCTTATTGTTTTGCAAAATTAATCCGGTATATATATTATTTATAATTGGTCAATGAAAATAAAAGGAACACGATGGCGATTTAAACGATGAAAAAAAAAAATTATGTTAATATATGTTGCATATTAAAGAGAAAGAAAGACAAAAGAAGAAGAAGAAGAGGGGTAGAAGGGGGGGGGAGGACCGATTAAATTCTATTCTCGTAATAAAGTAATTACAAGTCACAATTAACGTGGCCAGGTCACAAGCGAGTTGCGGCGAGTGGTAAGCCAAGCAAACGGCGCGAACACGTACGAACAAAATATACACATACCAAACTTAAAGTGTATATATATATACGAGTGACCTAGTTTTTCAGCTGTAGCAATACACATTTGTAAAGAGGGAGAGGGAGAGAGAGAGAGAGAGAGAGAAAGAGAGAGAGAGAGAGAGAGTAATGCGCTGAACGCGACATTCTTCAACAACCTTTCGCGCATTATCATCCGACTCGGCGTTTATGAGACTTGTTGCATTGACCTAATATACACGGTAATCGACAATTCTGATCGATTATTTCTACATTTTATTCGTGGGAATATTATATTAGAATGTCGAAACACATTATTTTAATCTTACTGTTAAATAGGAATCCCTTCTCATATTTTAATTTAGAAAATTAAAATCGACATTTGTTCGAGGAACAATTACAATATAATCAATAGATTATTACAATTTTGTTTACATGTATATATATATATGTAAACAAAAAGAATTTAAAACGTACCGTTAATAGAAAGTGAAAATAAGATAAGGAACGAAGGGATAACAAACAAGAAGACGGAAAATAAGAAAGACGAGAAAGTAGGAAGGAAGGAAGAAAAAGTCTAAAAAGAATTGAAAAGAAAAGAAAGGAAAGGAAGGAAGGAAGGAAGGGCTGTAGTACCTTCCTTGCGCGCACACGGCGCTTGCTCGTTTAAGGGTCAAAGGACGAGGATGATGGTATAGAACGAGGGAGGGAGAGAAGAGGCCCCCTCGTCCTCTTCGTCCACGAAGCATCGATCGAGCCAGTCGCCAAAAATTTCACGCCCAGGCTGCTTTCACTCGCCATTTCTCTCTTCTCTCTTTTTCTCTTCCTTCCTTTATTTCTTTCTCTCTCTCTCTCTCTCTCTCTCTCTCTCTCTCTCTCTCTTTTTCTCTCTCTCTCTATATATATATCTATCTTTATCTTTCTCTTTTTTTCTAATTCGAGCTCCGAAAAATCAAAGAACCTGACCATTCTTATGATATAGAATAAAATCTTACGGTGACGCGATAACTCTACGCGAAAATCTTTCGACAATAATCAAGTATTTCAATATAAAAAAAAAAAAAAAAAAAAAAAAGAAACCTATGTGTTTCTATTTGTTTATCTTTCATCAAGGACATTCATTTAACGTTTAAACCCATTCGAACGGTTAGAGAAAAGAATTATTTGAAATAACAACTCACCATTGAAATTGATCCGTAAGCAGATAATGGAAGATCTTAATCCAATATTTGGTCGTGTGGGTTGCGATGATGATCACAAAGTTATGAAGAAAAATAAAGCACGCATGAGAAAAGAAAAAGAATATTCGAAAAGAGAAGGCAGGTGGCAACAGTTTGACACTTAGTAGTTAGACATCATCACTCTCAATCATCCATCATCCACACGAGCACAATTCGCGACCTATCGATGGACAGACAGGCAGACAGACGGACGGACGGACGCAGGGCGTCGATCCCAAGAACGACGCCGCGTTTACGGTTTTAATACCACGCTCAAGAGAACACCTATGTTCGTTCATACGATAATAATGACAAAGAGACCAACGAGGAACGATGACACTCTCTTCTTCTCTTTTATTTTTCTTTCTTCCTTACTCTTCTTTCTCTCTTTATTTCTTCTGTTGAACACAATCTTACTCGTTATGACAATACTAATATCATTTTAACACCATTATCAACATAGCAGCAAACATCACTATACAACACTAATTATGAACACTCGCGGTTTCCGTTACCACGACGCACATGCTGCGCCAATATTGCTGTACATTTTTTCTCTTTATGTATTTTATTTTTTTTTTTTCCCTTTTTTTTTCTTTTTTTTCTTTTCTTCTTCTTCTTTGACTACACACACTGCTTGGCTTTGTTATCAAGAAGATTTCCCAATGAAAACGTGACACTATACTATCTATTTCTCTCTTTCTCGATTGATCATATATAGAAATGTTGTATGATTTATAAACTGATGATACACACTCACACACGCACACGCACGTATATATATATATATATATTATATTATTATATTATCTTAAAATATATATATATATATATATTTAAATATATATATATATAGACTAATGGCAGTATGAAGTAAGGAAAAAGGCAAACTCTGCGCACTAAAAAAAAATACCCCTTTTCCCCACGAAGGTTCTCATGCGACTGGCGCGACGACGACCGGGACGACGGTGGCTGCACGGAGTAACTAAGAGTAAAGTGGGGGTGGCTAGAAATTCCGTAAGAGTGGGGATGGCTAGAGCCATGCCGCGGCGTTCTCGTCGTCGTCGTTGTTCGATGCGGAACAGTGCGGTGAGAGGGGGGAAACTGCACGCCAAAGGGAAACGCGCGCTCCTCTCCTTCGTCAACAGAATAAGGTGAGGAGGAAGGGGAGAAGGGAGAAGGGAGGGAAGAAGGAAGGAAGGAAGGAAGGAAGGAAGGAAGGATGGATGGATGGATGGACGGACGGACGGACGGACGCGATTGGGGAAGCGCGCGTGCGCAATGGCCCTGTTTTACAGACGCATCGTGACAATCGCGCTCGAGCCACCGCCCGATGCATCCATCCATCCTTTACGTTTGTCCTTTCACCCTCCACCACGCGACGACTACGAATAAGCAACTTCTTTACTACCTACTATACCTGCCTTTTGTCACGTACACAAAATTTTTAATATTTAACTTCTAGTATTTATTTCTTTTACTATTTTTTTTTTTTGAATTATCAACAAGGGTTTTTATGCCACAAGACTTTTCCCTGATGAGCCGATAATGTATTATACCTTGTTCTATTGGCTCAACCAAGTGTTTTATTTCTTATTTTAATTAAACCCTTCTTCTTCCTCACGTATAAATAAATAAATTTAATTATTTTTATTAATTATATATATATATATATGTTTCTGTCGAAGCCGGAAATCAGTCATTACTAGTAATTCGTCGGCATTGTTATCAATGCAAAGCGCCTTCCGACGAAGTCGGAAATAAGACTTTTAACAGAGTTTTTCCTAAGCATTGAACATAATACTTTGATATCCTATAGAAAATCAAATTATTATTTAAACAATGTTGAAAAGAATACATTCTCGGACACAGACACACACAGCCATATGCAACCCCTCCCACCCCCCAAAAACTTTTCAAACAAATTGCAAAGATGCACAATTTACCGTATTGTATTAAATCAATTGTATTAAATATCTTTATTTTATTTTATCATTTTATCGTCTTATTGACAAATTTAGAGTATGTATTATATTGGCACGCGGTATAGTTGCAGTTATTTTTGATGTTGATATTTTTGTTTTGAAGTTATTTTTTATCCTTTCGCGTTTTAAGTAGAATATTTATAGTAAAGTATATATAGTTTAATATTTATATCTATATTAACAAAATAATATATAATACTATATATATATAGCTAAAATGTTATACCGATTACGAGTACATATCTTCTTATTTTCTTTAAAAACAAAAGTAAGAGAAAGGAAAAACCTAATTGCTTTAAACGAAAGGTAACGCATCATCTCGACCATAAATAAGCGAAGATAATAAAAGCTTTTCATCGAAACCTCTCGGAACCCGAAAAAGGGGGTAATTTTATGTCAAGGTCTCTCAACCGGTATCTCCTCTTCAGCCGGTTTCCTAGCTTACTTATTTTTAAATCGACTTTGGTCAACCGATTTCTCGATTACACCCTAAGAAATAAATCAATGAAGGGTGTTGCACGGTTTACAATTCAAAATCGACTACAAATTCCGACTTCTGTCTTTTTTTTCTTCGATACAAAAATTTCATAAAGGTCTAGTTAACATCGATTCTATAATCCATCGATTCTAAAAAAGGCAAAGGATTGATATGGAAACTAATATGAGAATGCAAATGTGTCAATGCACTTATGTATGTATGTAAGAGAAAACTGTTGGTTGATTTTGAACTAAACAATGAAAAAAAAAATCAAATTGGAAGGAATTTAAATGCATAATAGATACACAACGGTTGTCATATAAATTTAAACGTTGATAAGAAAAACCTTGAACTAATTGTTATCGTTTAAAAACATAAGCAATAAAAAGAAAAGAAAACATATATAAGTATAACTTCGAAAATGCATTGGTTGTGTTTATCGAGAGAAAAAAAAACTCGTTCGTCGACCGACAATTTTGTATCCCCACTTTTCTCGCAAACATACGCGTGTACCCAAAATACATAGAGGTATATAGAACCCCGCCGTCTTCCGGTTTCGTTTCTCTTGTTTCACCGTTGGTTTATCTTAGGGTAAAAATTCTTCCTTACAGTGATTCTCAATTGTATTTTTTGTCATTTTTTTTTTTTTTTATTTTTATATCAGGACATTTATCAAAGTCGTACCAGGATATCTTTCTTACACATGTATATATGTGAATTTAATTTTATTTTGTCCCCTTTTACCTTATATTAGGTCAAAATCAATGTTTTATCAAAAGAATTTGTTTTTTCATCAGGAGGATAATAATCGATCGTTCTATTTTAGATTGTGTTTTTTTTCTCTTCCCGAATATACAATTCCGAAACGCGTCTTCGATTCTCCAGCAAGTATTTCACAATAAGTCAATAAGAAGATATTTTACACCAAAGAGCGAAAGTATGCCAACGCCTTCTCTTATCTAGTCCGATTCGCTTTTTCACAAGAACACTGTTACTTTCATACGAATCGATAAACTCGACTGGTGTTTACTAGTTACCATCTGTGCGTCAAAGGAAGAAGAACACGATCGAATGAATGATAATAATAGATTATATGTTGCTTCATTTTGTTCTATAATTCTTTCTCCATTCCCATTTTCAAATTTTTTCTTCTAATATCAATCCTAAATGAAACAATGTATTATTACATGGAAAGAAAGATTAAATTTAAAAACAATCATTTTAAACAACAAATTCGAATAATTTAATCAATATATTTCATATATGTATGTATAATTTACCTTGTACTTTTGTAAGTATAGGTTAATTGTATAAGAAAAAAAGAAATAATCGAAAGTATTTACCGAAGTGGTAAAGTACAAAGTGTAGGTGTAAATTCCATTCATGTTGAGTTTCGCTTATCAGATGCAAAACCACGTGGTCTCGACACGCACCTTCTCCTCTCTAACCACGTGACTCAAGTGTACCTACTTGCTACATTCCCTCTGCTGTTTATGGTGTCAACGCACCAAATTTTCCTCACCTTAAAATTCTATATTTCACGAATAATCAAAGGAATAATTAAAAATTACACGTATATATGCATTTACGTATATTCTTATAAGATAAACAATATTATTATCAATTGTATCGAGCGACATTGTTGAAAAAAGAGAGAATCCAAATGGAAAAAATCAGAGTGATCACACGCGAGCACTTAACTTTCTATATTTCTAATTTTTGGATACACATATCGAGAAATACGTATACAGAAAAGTGTCATTGACTCCCCCCAGTGCAACGTTGCGACGACTAATTTTAACTTTCTTGGTTGACAAATGCATGAAAACAGACCAATGGTATAGCGCGGCCAAGGAATGAAATAAATATAAATCAAAGTAAAGAAATAAGAAAAAAAATAGAAATGCAGCTTGTGCGGTAGCGAGTAGAATCGCGAAAGAAGACGAAAATGAACAAATAAGAAGACACTGAGGAGACACCGTTACTTGAAAAAGATTCTAATCTTTTCAATGCGGTTATTCTTTCTGGGAACGTAACTTCTTCAATTAATGATATTTCTTTTATGGGTATTATTCACAGATAAAACTACTATGTATATAATTATATATATTTATATATATGCATACGGAAATAGTGGTAGTCATGGATCGAACGAAAATCAAACGATAATAGATTCCGAAACGTCGAAAGTTCAAATGAACCCAAATATAGTCGAAGTTATTTAAGAAATGAAATAAGAAACGAGACTGTGCCATTCTTTTTCTTTCTCAAGTAACAGTAACAGAGTACGTACGTCACTTTTTCATACATATCATCTATTGACGATTCCAAATTGTTCATTTTCATGTTAATTCGTAATAATACATCAGTTCAAATTTCGTGATCATTATTTTGTATATATTGGAGTCACCTGATTGATTGAAAATAACAGCCATTTTGAATGGACGAGCGGGGACATTGAAAATAATAAACATTTCATCAAATACTTAACATATTATCGGATCTCTAGATACGATAAAGATAAAGGAAACGACTCTTAGCAATAAAGAATCCCGCTAGAGAAGAAGTAATGAAAGGGAAGAGGTGTTGTATAGGGATAAGGTCGAAGCGAAAGAAGGAACTCACTGGTGTAAACTCGCAAGAGAAGAGAAGAGAAGAGAAGAGCCGGCCGCCCGCTGGTATATCTTTCCTCGAGTCCGCCGGTGTATTGAACTCGGGTGCCCGAGGTTGTTGAACTCGAACGCGCGGGCGGCGTGGATCTCCGTTGTGTAGCATATGACGTCACGTGATTCGTCGTCTCCTCCTCCGCCGACACCGACGCCGACACCGACGCCGACGACGACAACGACAACGACGGAGACGACTCGAAGTAGAAGGAATAAGCAGTCAATGACGTGGCGTCACTCCATTGGTTAATTCGTCGCCTCGCTAACCAATGACGTCACACTTGAAAGGCGCGACTGAAGTGCGCGCGCATCGCTTCACGCAACTGCTCCTAGAAGCTACCTCGTCGTCTTCCCTGTCAACCAATGACGAACTATGACGACAACGACGTCACGAAACCCGCTCGCAAAAACGTTCATATCAAATAAATATAAGTTAGTTACTCGCTTTAGTATTATTTTTCTTTTTCTATCGCCTGTATTCGTCTGTCTTTTTATTTTTCCTAACAAATTTTCTTAATCGCATAGAAAATTAATCACGGAAATTTTTCAATAATAATAATAATAACGTATAATTAATTTTATTTATATATTATTATATTAATATATAAATACAAAAGTCACTTTTTTAACAAAAGTCATTTTGTTAACGTTCGAACAAAATTTTCTTTTTATTAAATAGTTTAAATTATATATATATATATTTTGTATATTTGGCTTATACAAAAAAGAAATAAATAAATACGAGAGAGAGAGAGAGAGAGAGAAAAGAAGAAGGTGAAACACGTGCGCGCTACGAAAGGCGCGCGCGCTTCTTCTAACCAGAGGTGTATGTATATGGGAACGCACACTCAACCATAAATAATATACAAAGTATAGAGGACATGAACCGAGTAGAAACGAGAATCTTCTGAGCGAACGGTTGAGAATAAAAGCCGTTCCTCGATTGTGAATACTGCACCTGCCACACAACAATCACATCATACCAGAGGAGGAAGAGAGTGGAAAGAGAAGAAGGAAAGAGAAAGAAATAGACAGAGAGAGAGAGAGAGAGAGAAAACGAAAGGCTATTAATAACGATCCTGAATTATTTTTAGCAGTAGACACACCGCAAGAGTAAAATAAAAATAATAATTTTCAGCGACCAAACACAAGCACGCAAAGTACCAATTGACAATGGGTTAAAATGAGGTTGTATTAGCTGTTAGACAAAGTTAAATGTCCGGGTAAGATGATCAATGATCGGTCAGCTGAAAAATTCGTTCGTTTATTCTTTAGGTGAACGTTTGAAAATCCGATCGCACGATTCGGTTCGTTCGTTCGTTCTCTTACTCACATCAGAGTTTGTTGACTCTCGGTTTCAGCACGCCAGCTGACCATGACCTCGCCGAACGATCCGCGAAGTAATACCGAGGCGATTCTACCACCACCATTACCACCCCCCCGCCGGGGGACGTTATCGTCCTCGTTGCAACTTGTCTCTCTTTCTCTCTTTCTCTACCCCCCCCCTCCTTCACCTCTCTCTCTGATAGGCAAAAACGCATATATATACATTTTGCTACCAATGATGACAGCAATAATGCTATCGTTACTGAAAAAAAAAAAACTCTTATCCTAGCCTGTATCTACGTATAATATGTAGATAGTATATCAAAGTACGTTTTCTTCATTTCTTTTTATGAGTCGTTGATTATATCAATTAAGTTGCTTAACTTTATAACTGTAAGAAGTTAACAAAACTGGTATAACAGTTAATTGCACAATTTATATAATTAAATCGAATTTGTACAATAAATGAATTGTTTTAATTTTAGAAAAATAAGAATGCTAATAGAAAAATTATATTTGGTGATAAAGAATATCTTTGGTATGATTACGAAATACGAAATAAAAATTGTACGTGAGTTTGTGTATATGAATGAAAATAATTGTTCCGGAGCAACGTATAAAAAAATACGAATCTCTGAAGGCGTATCTAGGGCAAAGAACATCGATCGTATAATCTGGGTCAGAGCTTGCATGCAACTCTGCTTCAAAGTGTGCGCCAAGTGCAACGCCGTGTGCAGTTGGTCGAGAAGCATATTGCACCAACTATAGGGAAAGAATAAAAGAGAAATATGTATGTATATATATACACACACACAAGTATGAAACACGTTTATAATTTTACTAATTCAAAAGAAGAAAACTTTTACCCATATCACATCATTATGGATTCTATTATTTATGAGATTTACTAGTCATCCAAGTAAACTCATCTAAGTATTTTAATCGCGAATCCTATGAAATATTTTATTGCGGGCAAACGTTTCCTAGAAACATAACACAAGGAAATAAAGAAACTTTATTTTTCTATTGTCCGAGCGTTTGATCGATCCTCTTTCGAGTTCTAGCGAAATAAGAAAATATTTCAATTTGTTTAATAATTTTAACTTTTAAATGCTACATTGTCGCGTATTACAATTTAAAACTTGTCAGTATAATCTAATTAACATTGAAATTGATTTAAGTTACATAACAATTTATATAATATGAATATATCTTGATTTATAAATAATTGAAAATGTATTAGAAAATTATTTGGAAAAAAATGTAATGGAAATGATGAAAAAATAGCGAACCGGTCAAAACCCTTTGTTTCCCAAAATGGCAGCCACTAGAATTCTAATCCTTTGTAGAATGAATGCACGTGCGGGAAACGCGTATGTATGATACACATATTGCGCAAGAAACACGTGTGTAAGACGAGAAATAGAGAGAGAGAGAGAGAGAGAGAAAATACACAAGAGGGATAGGGATAGAAAGCTGTAAAATCGATTTCTCCCAACGCATCTCTATGTTCAGCGCGTGACCTAGCGACGCTCCTTCATGGCGGACATTCGCGTATCATCTACATATGTACATACGTCGTATGCATATGGCGAATAATTTTATACAACTCAATAATAACGTATATACATAAAATAACAATAATAATAACAATATAATAATAATAATAATAATAATAATAAGAGAACTAATGAGATAACAAAATGGCGAATAAATTAATCGAAAAAACAACAACGTTAGCCAAATTGTTAAATTTATGGATAAGGTTGGATAAAAAGAAAACGAATTAATAAATAAAAAAATATGTTTGCCAAATTATGCATGCGTATATATATATATATATATATGTAAATTACAATACATAAATTATACGTAGAAAGACATCTGTGTTTTTATAAAATTATTTCTCGTTATTTTGAAAACAATTAGAAGTAAAAAGAATGTGATTGCGAGTAAAAGCAAGGATGGCAGAAGCAAGCTATAGAAATATCGAGCGACCCGTTTCAGTTTCCCTTATTCTCGGTAACGATTTCGTGCAGTCCTATTTACGGCTTGCTACGCTTTTTCATTCCGAACGAAAGCGAGAATGGGAAAAGGGAAGAAATGAGAAGGGAAAAGAAGGAAAGAAAATATATAAAAGAAAAAAAAAAAAGTTAGCAGCAAAGTCTAAATATTTCTATACGGAATCTATAGGGAATGTGTATAGGATTAAAATGATTCCATTCTTACGATTGATATCTTTGACAACCAGAAATCAAAAGATAAATCTAATTGTAAGAAATTATGAAAAAAAAAAAAAAAAAAAAAAACGACTTTTAACTAAAGAATCGTAATTGAAAACAATCCGTTCTAAATGAATTGAAATTCGCACACATGATATAATACAAAATATATATACGCAAACGCACATGAACCTTGTTTTAAATATAAAATACAAATACATATTGACTAAGTGATACAACTTTGACGCGGGAAAACATTAATGATAATATATGAAATAATGATGTGTCTCTCTTCAACGATAACAACAAAGAGAACAAAAAATGGCGTTAATAAAGACTAATGTAATAATTTTCCATTCGTCTCATATTGTATGCATTAAATAATTATTTGAACTTTTTGCACGACAATTGAAATGACAATTAAATTTGCATAAACTATATTATTATTACAGGATAAAATTGATGAGTAATTTCCATACATACGTAAAGACGACCCACATTGCAAATTTGGAAATGACGTGCAGCAAGTTATTTAAGTACGTATCGTAGTTCCCGTACGAGCAAGTATATAACGTTAATAATATACATTAAGGAGATTAATTGACATGAATTGCAATTTACAATAGAGATTGGTAAACATTAACCGTATTTAAATGGGATTTAAATGCGATTTAAAGGCAATAAGCGAGTGTTTCCTTCGTATCGATCTTTCATTTTATTTTGTAAATTTTCTATTTTCTTTTTTGTTCGTATTTAAAAACTAATAACTGTATATCTCGAATGGAAGAAATATTTGCGTTTAAAATATCTCCACCAATCAATATATCATCCTTTTGTGAATGAAATATTAATCTCTATCCAGGGATATATAAAATTTAAATACCCGTGCGAAATGAAAGGAAAGAAATTCAAAAAAAAAAAAAAAAAAAGCGTGAAATGCAAATAAATATAGCATTAATTGTTTAATACATGTAAATAAATATCTTCAAAGGTAAATAATGAAAAAAGAATAGAAATATTCGGAATAATAAAGAGAAATAATCGTGAAAGACATTGCCCCCATAACGCAATATCGACTTTGCGTATGAGATTGCACGCGAGGTGCGAGGAGATATGTTTTTTTCAGTGTTCATTAGAGTCGTGGAGAAGGTATCCATATAAATATACATATATACATATATGTATGGACGTCCTGTTCCTATTATTCGTCACCCCGCGCCACTAGCTGGGCGCCATACATCCGACATCGTTTGGCACGTAAGCCACCGTTAGTTTAGAATTTTCTGACAAAATCGCGGTACCGACATCTGTCGAAATATTATTTTATACTGTTGATAAGTTAGAATTCCTACAAGTTTATACTATCGATATGACTTACGGCAAAAAAGTTGGCATAAAACCTGAACAGCAGAAAAAAAAATGAATAAAATAAAATGAATAATACTCTTATTAATTGCTCACTTTTTGTTTGTCCGTATTTCTCCGATCTTTCTAGCTCCAATATGATATCGGTTTTTTTTTTTTTCATCTAGTAAGTCTTTTTCCCTGTACCTGTTCCAAGACAATCGTTCTTAACGAGTAAACACCTTTAATTAATAATTAAAACAAAATATCTATATTAGATTTCTAATTGTTGTTTGTTATTAAATGTATATAGAATTTAATTACACATTCACTTTGTGTACACTACTTGTTATTAAAAGTTACTAGGAAATAAGAAAGTTTAAAATATTTTGAAATTCTAGTAACATTGCTAAGCCGATATCGGTAATAGTAGTGCTCTACCATTATCTTACCGACCGAGATTTTAAATAATTAATTAATAAAGTGTGCAATTATAGATTTTAAATATGCAATTAATGTACAATTAAGAGTACTTATTTATTTTTTTCTGCATGACTTTGTCAAATGATCACGGTCGGTAAAGAAGAAAACTATTAATTACCAACGCGATTATTGGATAAATAAATTTGTCGGTAAAATATACATGTATATTTTTGTTATCGACCGTTAGAAATAAAAAAAATAGTAAATAGGGTGCAAGGAACGATGACCTTTGCGTATACATCATCGAAGGGCCGATGCCCCCTGCTTTTCAAGGTAAGCAACTTTAGCAAGAGACTACATTTTTCGACAGTGCTATTTCCATCTATACAAATGCCTACCCCTTATCCACTCAAAGATGAAAATTTCAATGTTAAAGAGACATGCATAAGATTCGTATTAATCATATACAGGAAAAAGACCAAAGACTTACCCCTGAAAGGTATTAAAATGAAAATAAACGAGTCCTAGTCCATAAAGAAACGAAGCATCTTTCCAGTAGTCGCCTTTTAACGAATAAAATTTCTGATATGCTGACATGGCTGTAAAAATATATAAAATTTGACTATAAAATATCTCTCATGTAACGTTTATAATTATAAATTAATAAGAAAAAAATAGACAAACCTTTAGAATAATCTTCCAATAGCAAATGAAAATGACCTAATTTACAATAAGTCTTTGGATCAATACTAATTCCATTGTCTTCTTCATCGTCCTTTGTCTCCTCCGAATTTAATTTAATACTATCCGCTTTCCTACGTTGCTTTTCAGATTGCGCTTGGACCAACATTCTTTCTAGGTACTTAATTGCACGCACTACCAAAGCTTTTCTCTTTGTCTGCTCTGGTGCATTCAGTTTAAGAAATCCAAATTGTCGACTGTGCATATAAAGAAAGAAAAAAGATTTTGTTATAGTTAATAGAAGAAATAATGAAGTATAATAAAGAAAAGAAGAAAAGGAAAAAGGTAGAAAAAAAAAAACTAAAACCAACAAATCCGCAAAGTAGCAGTAAAATCAAGAATAGTTTCATGAAAACTGGTAGAAAATATAGATGATTAAAAAACATGTATAATTTGTATGCATTTGTTACAAATATGTCATTGTAATTTTGAATTTATTTAAACAATATCTATATAAAAATATTACAAAAAGCTCATTAAGAGTATTTACCACAAATCCAAAGTTAACTTTTTTCCATTTTTTCTCTTTTAATATAAATGCACTTGGATGAACTTATTTAAATATAGAATTATGTATTTATTGTTTGCCGGATAAAACGTGTTGAACAACAATAATTCATTCGAAAACTAAACTTTTACGCGCGAATTCAATAGATCCAATGATAAACGATCGAAAAGGAATGCCACAATAAATAAAACAAATAATGTTACTTCTCGCTTAGATCGTATCCACTGTAAGATAAACGAAGAAGCGCGCGAACTTGGCATTTAATGTTTCTTTTTTCAGATACCAACGTTAGATGCATAGATTTTCTTCGAATCGAACCAAACGAAATGTGAGCTTTTTAATTCTAAATTAATTATGTACTTTAAGATTACTTCAGGATTAACAAGTTGTAATGTAATGTATTTTAGTAGAAATGAGAGAGAAAGAAAGAGCGCATAGTAAGGTAAAAAGGATGTTAGTAGGTTGCTTGGTAAATAGGGAAACCCGAATTGAAAAGAGAAAGAGGGACAGGGGAGGAATCACCCGCTTGTTTTCTGTCAGATAGCCAAACTTTAAGGTTAGATTATGATTTTGTTAAAGAGATCTAATCCAAGTATATATATATATATAGAGAGAGAAAGTACAACTAAATATTGACGTATAAGATTAATCACTTTTCTTGATTATGAACATTAATTGTCGAATCACCTGTCTAATTCAGATAATATCTGTAATTCTTGAGGAGTCAAGTTGATATCGTCCGTTTCCTGGGCCATTTTTGTGCACACTTGTTAGATCAACGAAAACACCGCACACACGTTAAAGAAGATCGTTCGAAGACATTTTTTCATGAAAATCCAAGCTGAACGATCAACGTCCAACGTTGATAAGATCGTTTAACCAATTTGTATCAAAAGGAATGTTATTTTGTCTTTCTTCTCTCGGAGCGAATGTATTTCTATTTTTCTTCCTTTTCTCCTCTTGTTTCCATTTATTTATTTATTTAATCTCTTTTTGTGTGTTTCTTTTTCGACGCACCAAAGAGGTTACAAAAGAACGACAAATCTCGCGACGTAAGACTGTCTTAAACACGGGATCGTTTTTAATCTAGTGAATCTCTCCGTTGCGCCAGATATGTAGCTACTTCCACGGCGTTCATTGGCTCCTACTCAAATAGATATGATACTTAATGTTTCTATTCTATCATTTTTCTTTACCAGAAATATCTTTGTTTATTATTTTATCCTATCTTCTATTTCTACTTTATTCTCTTGTAATATATTTCTTATAAATTAAAGATAAGATATAATAACATTATTAAAGATCAAGTTATACATCGTTTAAATTTCCCGCGCTTTTAACCGGACGGTATTATAGTTAATACATTATCGCAACGTATCAACTAAATATGTTCTTTCGCGTTTAAAACCCTCCTCGATATTCGGTTAAAGTCTCATTCTAACGCTGTCAGTTCGCGCATCTGATATCAATCGATCGATTATTATATTATTATCTTTTATTCGACGATTAGGTGAGCTAAACGTGTAATTAAACTAAATGAAAAATATTATTAAAAATAATCGATTGTTGTCATTATTACACATTACATAACAATTTGAAAATCTACTCTAAATATTTGTGTTATGCCCAAATTGTCGAAAAATTCAATTACGTCGGGAGCAAGAAAATTATACAAACGGTATAAATAATATTTGCTCTGCTTTGTTCTCACTCTTACAACGTATTTAATTAGAATGAAATATAATATTTGGAACATAGTTTGTCATTTCTTTGTTTCATCTTAAGAGGTGTAACATCGAAGCTTTATTCTATTACTATATATGTCTATAACTCCGTCATTGATATATATTTCTTTATTCTGTCATTGTTTTTCATCTAATCGAGTTAAAAATAGTATAAACAAAAGCTATATAAATAATGCATGAGAGAAATTCAAATTGTTTTATTCAAAATCGATTTTCATACATACATATGTATGAAAGATGATTTCACGATTTATTTCCGCATTATTGCGTTTGTTTATTTGAAATTTTTATTTATCGTAAGCCAAGCATTGTTCTAATAATCTATACGATATTTATAGTGCTAAAATGAATCTTCCTGGGGATAAAAGTAGTAAGGAAGGCACCAGTAAAGAAATATGTACGTTAGATGTTTCAAAGGAAGCCAAAAGCTTTTTAGACAAAGTCTTAGGAGACGTAGGTAAAACTTCAGCTACCAAACAGATTATAATTGGTACGACGTCTGGATGGTAAGGAAATATATACCGCATGTAATTATTCTTATTTAAATAGTAAATTCCGTTTTTCTCGCATTTAGGATGACTGGTTTCCTTACTATGAAAGTCGGAAAAGTTGCAGCTTTTGCTGTCGGCGGCGGTATCATTATTTTACAAATAGCTGCACATCAAGGATATATCAAAGTTAATTGGGACAAAATTCAAAAGAAAGCTGAGAAACTTACGGACAAAGTAGAAGAGAAAATGACTGGGGAGGGTCCTAGGTTCATAGATAAGGTAAATTAAAAAAAAAAAAATATATATATATATATATATATAAATGATCAGACTATTTAGGAATGCTTTTCTTCATTAATTTATAAATAAAATGTATATTTTGTATTCTTATAGGTAGGGGCATGGTGCAGGAAGAATTCTTATGTGACAACAAGTTTCCTTGGTGGTTTCATTATTGGCCTTGCATCGTGAATCTATAAATAATATCCAAATTTTTTATGAAGATATAAATCTTGTATATTCGAATTTCTATAAGCAATGCTGTGATTCGAGGGCATTTTTTTTCTTGTTTGTTTTTCTTCCCTTTCTATATTCTTCTTTTTCTTAAATATCATTTTTATAATACAAGTTGTAAAAATGTTTTAGCATAGTATAGTTTTGGAAAATAAAGTCGCGCTCGTTCGGTAAATGATGTGGTTTAACAACAAAATTTATATATATACATATATATAAATATATATTATATATATATGTATATAATATTATACACATAAGTATATTTCGGCATTTAAATAAAAAGTGTAATACAATAACCGTTTTATTTTACTGTCTAATTATAATTATATAAATATAATTTTTTAATTCTATAGAAAATAAAATGAAGTGTCAATGCGTTGCCAAAAAATATTGATACATCCTAAAATCATAAATTGGTAGAAACGTATAAGGGCAATAAAGATATTTCTTGTTTCAGGTCGAGAGATACGTTGATAAAAAATTAGATAAAGCAGAACAACTATTAAAAAATGGAGAATCTCGTACAAGACGCTGGTATCACTCTATAACTGGTGATTCGTCATCTTTCAAACCCACAGAATTCCATTTCTTCTTAGCTTCTTTTACAGTAGGCCTCGCAATTGGTATGGCTACAGCAAAGTAGGCAAGAACTTGCTTCACTTTGAATGTTAATTGAATATGTAATGTTTGTTTATTCCTAACAAAGAAATTTCAAACGTATAAACATTTAAATCACAGATACGAATTACTGTATTTCGGTAGTAAAATATCGTCAAAGTAATTATTAAAATATGAAACATTACATCTTAGGAAAATAACTAAGTCATTATTTAGTATTATAAGATTATAGATCTTTTTTTTCTATCTATAAAATATACATCATTTAAAAAAATCATTTCCCAACAAGAAGCCTTCAAACTACTTGTAGCAAAAGTAACGATTTTAAGATTTAAGACATTTGTATATTAACGACAAAATTTTCTTACACTTTACTTTTATAAAAATAATATTACTAATGCATATATATTGATTTTAACTGAATTCTATGTATATTTTTAAGATCATATAATTGTCTTTGATAAGTATTAGAAAGATTAATTTGTTCTACACGTAACCCTGGCGCAAACATTTATTTTCAATCTCTTAATAATATCAAATAATAAAGCGAAAGCTTTTTATTTTGATCTGTCTTCGCTTAATAATAAGTATTATGTTTGAATTGTGCATAGATTTAATAGAAAGAATATTGTTGAAAAGAAAAAATAATTTAACGGCAATTCTGCTAAAGTGTAATGAAAATATTGAAACAATTGATTTATGGGTTTATCGCGTACTCTTAAACATATTATATAATTTTTCTATACATATAAATATGTTACCAACGATATTAATTCATTGTGCATCTGTCGGATGAGAAAGTCAAGCGTTACTAGGCGACGAAACAAAACAAAAACGAAAAGAAAGGTAAAGACAAGAAAGGGATGATCGAGAACAACAGTCAATACCTTGTACGAACACGTAGACAGCTAATTGCGTTGATACTGACCTTCGTATTACCAATATTCGTAAATTAGTTTGTCTCTATATATCATTTAATTGTAGACAGTTATATTTCTGCATTATCATGTATCCATATATTAATTACCTTTAGTAATTAACTGTATTAATTTTCATGCTTTTACCAAGTGATTTTCTTTCTGTTATCATTTAGTTAATTAAATAGACTTTTTGTTCTGACAGTCTATTCAATCAGCCTGTGAAATGTAACAAATACATTAAAGATAGTACTTGTAATGTAATTTATGAAGAAAAAAATGAGATTTAAGATATCTTAAATTATCCAATCGTAATCAAAATTACCATATGATACTGCCATTTTCTAATTTACATTAGCAACAATGGTATGTACTGTCTTACATTTATAAGTGTATTTTGATAATTAACGTGAAAAAAATATCCGTTTTACTTAATATTATATCAATTTACTAATGAGCCGATGAAAATAGAAATAAATAAAACAATATATACATTGGTATATAAAATAATCAAATGTTATTATATTACTTTCATTTATTTTATTTTGTACGAATGTTCAAAATTGTTTTAAGCACTTCATTATAATGGCTCTTAATCTTCTCCTGATTTTTTGGTCACCGTTGCAAAAGATATGAGTTGAGTTATCTCCTATCTGAATTAAAGTATCCTCGTCTTGCTAAAAAAATAATTACAAAAGGACTTTAATCAAGAGGTAAATTGAATATTGATAATAAGAGACATTATGATGATCCTACCAAATGAATACTAGTAGAGGTCGGACTATGTTGTAATTTAGCACCTAAGATTCCTTCTTGATTAAGTTTTAAAATCAATTCTTGAGGATCCAATACACCATATTCGTGCTTTCTTTCCTTAAGAATTTCTTCTTTTATTGGTGCTGGTGATCCTTTACGTTTACAATTAGATCTATCTTCTATGTTCTGTGCAAATAATATATTTCTCGTTAACAGACTTTTATTTATTATTTTATATATATATATATATATATATATTAATATTTGTATGTGTTTGTTTTTCGGTACCTTTATCGTATATACATTATCTTTCACTTCTAATTCACCAGTAACCGACGCGAGACTTAATCCTGGTCTAATCTCATTTAAAACAATATTTCCAGCCAGTTCAGGTTCGATAAACACGCGCCCTTTCTTACGTTTTAAGGGTAATTTTATAACTTCACTCCGTTTGAAAGTAATTAATGGCTTTTCCTTGAATAAATCATTCATTAAAAATAATTTTTGTAATAAATAGATATAAAATGAAGAAAGCAAAAATTGATTTAAGTGTGTCTTACTCCAACAGGTTCAATAACAAGATCTGTCCTATGTATCGCAGTTATTGGCGGTTGAGTATAGCATTCAGGAATAACTAAAGTTTCTGGTTTCAAATCTCTAATTAATTTATTAGCTTGGGTAAAATTAAGAGACGTATCTATTGGACAATGAACTACTTTCATTGCCAATGGTTGAAATGGTGCAAGCGCATCTAAATAAGAGAAGTCAGGCTCTGGAATAGAAAAGACAAATATTTCCTGTTGAGATATAGTCATTTTAATTTCTATTACTATTACTTATATCATTGATATATACCTGTGAAAATAATCGTATGTTGTGGATTACTACCCCACAATTGAACAAAGTGTACAGCATCTCCAAATCTTAAACTAGGATGACCGCAAAATATAACACAAGGTTGCCTGTAATCCGAACTAAATCCTTCCGCATAGGTAGAAGTGTAATGTTTGAGTCTCGCATTTTTAACAAGAAATGCATGAGGGAAAGGTTCTTCCGGAAGGTAGACTTTATTTTGCTTATTTGTTGAAAGCCTGAAATGATAAAATTAATGAAATTAATAATAAATAATGAATATGAATGATAAATGCTATTGAATGTTAATACGTACCATTCGGCCAAAATATTTGAGTAGGCTAAGGAAGTTTCTGCTACAGGGGAGATAAAAAAAAGAGGAACTTGAGAGAATCCAGACTTATCCAAATGAGTACTGAGGCACTCAAATAAATCATATACCACACCCGAAGGATAACATGGTATCAAAACACAGCCACCTGATCTGAGTGTCATAGCTAAAAGAAGTATTACATAAATAAATGTACATAAACAAGTTATTATTATGCCTTATACTTACCAACAGTCATACACAATTCGCCGAGCATCGTGTCCGGATTAGCAGTCGGCGTTTGAGTTAAACCTGTCAATATTAACATGTTAGCATGCTTCAATGTAGCTTGTTCCATAGGTCTTGGATGAGTCGTTAATGTCGACGAACCGCTTACAAATGCAACTTTTTCGTGATCGCATGATATCAACCAATTACTACTACCTAGACAATATCCAGAACTTATTGGTGTAACTGTCAATGCGCCGTATATATTCTAGAAAAAATATTTCATTGTTGTATCATTTTATTACTATATCATGTAAGATTTCGTTTCTAAGATTCCGACATTACCAATTTCTGATCATATCCAACCAATTGAATGTTTGACAAAGCAGAATTTATAGCTGACAAACCATATATATGCCTCCAGGATTTTGGTTTAAGAGCATCGGCCAAGGGAGGTGGTAATATATGTAATAATTCTTTCCAATGCTTAGCCAAAGTTGCTCTAGGTGTCTGTTCTATAAATTCTACTAATTCTTCCATAAAAAATCTTCCAATTTGTAATGTTGGTTCAGTAGCATAAATTACCCCTTTAAAACCAGTACCTTCTGTTACAAATGGTAATGCAAGCATGCAAGTATAGTTTGATATTAGAATAGCATCGATTTCGGAAAAATCTACTATTTTTTCAAGAGGAGGAGAAAATTCTGGCGTTGAATCAACGAATACTCTTCCACAACATTCTTTTAGTTCCTGAAATCGTATATGTTTTTATTTAATTTCTTAACATATTTATATATATATTTTAACATTTATATATTTATTTAACATTTAAACCAACCCCTTCAATTTGCCAGTCTTGATGATTATCTCGTGGAAGCCAATTAGGTAAGGAATTGAATTTTGCACTTGGAACCATGGGTAATGGCATGAAATGTAAAATAGATTGCATACTTAATCCACAATCCAGCATCAAAGTGATCCCTTTGAAACTTAGAACAAGGCATGGCTTTGTTGGTTCATTTGATAAACAATACTATGCAAACATAATATAAACATAATTACAAAAAGAACAGCAATTTCAATATACGTATGGAATATATATGCATGTATATCTATATATATATATATATCTATATATTGTATATATTGTGTGTGTATATATATATATATATATATATATATATATAGATACGTAGATAGATAGATAAAAATAAATAAAAAAGTAATAAATAATTTCCTTCCGAGATAGTTATTTACATATAATCCAAGAAAATATTACATATAAAATAATAAACAACAATAATTACCAATTTCATTATTGTAATCGAATTTGGATTTATTTTCAAGTCCTATATCGTTCAAAGTGCGTCCGTGTTTATATATACAGGTCATTGAAGCATTAAGTTTGACTTAACCTCTTCATCGTGATATTTAATTCGTATACTTTGGAATTTTCTTTTAGTAATTATTTATTTCAACTGTAATGTAAAAAGAATTATTTGTAGTATCGAAAAAATTATTTTCCTTATACGCGTTTGTATTATTTCAATAATAAGAATAATTGGAAGACAATGTGCGAAGTCAAAGTTTTGTCTAATGGATACTCCGAACAAATGGATGATAGAATAATGTGCGCTAATTGTTCGTGCACTTTAATAAAAGGACCAAAATTAATTATTGTCGATACTATGACTGCTTGGGATCAGAAAAAAATTTTGGAAGGTATCTATCATGGAGAGCTAATTAATCCTAGTTATAAATATATTTGAAATAAAAAGAAAGAAAGAAAGAAAGAAAGAAAAGAAACCAAACAAATCGATCAACGCGTGATTTTAGCTCTTAGTCGTGAGAATGTAACACCAGCAGAAATTGATTATGTTGTATGTACACACAGTCACCCCGATCATATTGGAAATAATAATTTATTTACCAATGCAGAGCATATTGTAGGTCATTCTGTACAGCACGGTGATTTGTTTTACGAAGAGAATCTTAAAAATGGTACGTCTTGAATAAAGAGAAAATCTAACTTTCGTTTGTGTGATTATATATTAATACTATTTCATTTATAGAAGAATATATTCTATGCGATGGTGTTAAAGTTCTTGCAACACCAGGCCATACATCAGAAGATATTACTGTATTAGTTCAAACTAATATTAATGGTCAATCTAGTTGTGTCGCTATTACAGGTTTTTCTTTCATAATTATTATGGTTTTAATATTCATATAGGATTTCATTCTGACAATAAAGATGTTTTTCAGGTGATCTGTTTGAAAAGGAAGAGGACATTGTAAATCCATTAATTTGGAAAAGTCTCGGTCAAAAAGAGTTACAAAAAGTTCAATCTTACATGCGCTCACGTATTATTAATCTTGCTGATTTTATAATACCTGGACATGGTCCAATGTTTTCTGTTACAGATAAAATGAGGCAGATTGTTGATAGTCAAGTGATTGAATGATTCTACAATTAAAATTGAAAACATTTAATTCAACGATTAAATTTAACCACACAAATCGTTTACAATCTTATTTATTTTTACAAACATTTTATTAAACATTACATAATGAAGTACATGGTATCACAACATTATTATTTCTATATATTTTTATAATGACAATTGCATGCCAAATTATATTTATAAACAAGACAAAAAGTACAATGCGGTAAGGGCATATTGACCATTGGCTCATGTAATGTATATTAAAATAACTTTCTACATAAGAAATTGAAAATTGTTTATAAAAAAAAAAATATTAATTAAATATTATTCCAATATTCTCAAGAAATTTGCATCTAGAATTTAAACTATGTATAAATGTTCACAGCCAACATCAAAAATTAACAATTTATGTATTTCTATTTGTCATTTTAGAAGTCTTATACTTAAACTTATGTCGATAATGGATAGCCTTTTTTCTTTTTAAAAAAGAAAACAAGAAAATTCAACTATAATAAGTTCTATAATCTATATGCAAAGAACAAAGTTAATTGTTATATCTATATCGTGTGTCAGAATTTCCATTGCATTCATTTCCAGTTGAATGTACTTTCTATTTAATATATATATATATATACTTTCTATTTAATATATATATATTAAATATATTCACTCACCATAGTTGAAATATTACTAATAATATTTGCAACTGTAATGTATTAACTCACATACACAGATTAAAAATTGATACATTTTACAAATGATATACCTACACTTTGAACTAATGCTTTTCTTTTTTTAATATTATCACTTAAAATCACAGAACGAATTTATCTGTAATAATCTTATATGTATAAAATGTATCATATATAATAAAAAATTATTATATAAGAGGTATTTTTACTGTGCATCTCGTTAGATAAAGTAAGCCCTGCACTTGATATAAAATAATGATTGTTCATAACAGCAAAATCTATTGGTAATTTTGTAAAACAAAATGTTTTAATTTTATTTCACATCTAAACACATTTAAATGTTTATCCATTAGACAGATAAAAGACAATTTATGTAATTTATTGTTACATATATGGAAAAGATCTTTACATAATAATAAAAAGTTGACCACCAGGACCTCCACCGAATAATGAAAATGAATCGATATACAAATGATATATTAGGAGTTACATTCATGACACTTTCTTTCTTTCTTTCTTTCTTTCTTTCTTCTTTTTCTTTTATTTTTTACAATTATATTCTAAACGAAATTTGTTGTCTTTTCTTCTTTTCCATTTTAAAATGAAATATTGTTTTAGGAAATAGTTTTTATAGAAGCTTTTCCAATAAAAATTGGATCGGACATAAGCAGTGTTTTCGTTTTGGCAATAGAGAACTTTAAAACTTTCTTTTGTTTAAGTGTTATGAATTCATTAAAATAACATATTTTTGTCCGTTGCACATTTAATAATATACATTAGCGAGAGATTAAAGTAATTTTCAATATTAAGTAATTTTTATAAATGTCTGCCGATCAAACCTGGCAGGGCGACGCGTGTATGCAGTGGTACTGGTCCCGGACTAACTTCTCCTGTCACTGTTCCCAGCTGCCCCATAAAGTATTAAATACATCAAGAATTTACTTGAAATTCTTATTAATTATTTAACATTATACATCGGTTACATACATCAGCATAATTATATTTTCACATTCAATAAAACGAACGTGAAATATAAAAGATCGTATTTACAAAAAAAGTATAATAATTGCTATATTAACGTTTGTTGAAAGAAATTTTAATAACAAATTTTCATTGTCAGTGAAATAGGATAATGTCTAGTTATTATCGTTTAGATGATCATCGTTAATCAATATCTTTTTGTGCTATTAAATATGTAATTAAAAAGTAAGTATATTACGATATTTAAAAATTATTCTATAATATTTTATAAGAAAGAAATTAATTTATCTTTATTTTATTTCATATAGTTGTACTTACATACTTACTATAGACTTACTATAGACATATTTAATGGCACAGAATGTAAATAAATATTTTTAAGGACAGAGGATTTAAAAAACATATTCATATATGTACATTGTATGTCGTACGGAACCCGTACATCTATGAAAAAATTAAAATAAAAAGTATACAACTTAAACAAAAATATATAAAACAAAAAAAAGCCAAACAAACAAATGAAATCTCTAGTTTTCTACTATTTTTTTTTATAATCCCGATATGAATGTGTATCACAGAGGAATCAAACAAATTATTTTTATCTTTAACCGCGTTTGAATTCTACGCGTCGCTTTCGCGCTCTTCAAATTTCATGTCGAAAAAACACAGCGCATTTTGTTTTAATTCATTTCATTTTTCTTCTATATAATCTAAATAATACATGTTGTATTTCGTTGTTACCTATTATATATATAATAGTATTTTATTAAAATAATATTACAAATTAAAAATATGAAAAATATATTTGGAGAATAAACAATGTATAATTGAAAATAACATTTAGCATTTAAAACATTAGAGTTTTTCAAAATATATTAAAAAGAGAGAGAGAGAAAGATAGAGAAAGAAAGAGATGAACTCCTTTTTTATATTATACACAAATTAGATGAGATATTTTTCTTTTTAACATTGATTAAGAAAAGCGCTATTGCGCTGCTTGGCTTTTCTCGACATGAAATAAAAAGAGCGTCATAGCGTCGCTTGAATCTTTTCGCATCTCATTTAAAAAGCTTTAAACTAAAATTAAACCATTCAACTTTTGTTTAACACTTTTTTTTTCTACCATCAACAGTTTCAAAGATATTTAAGTGGATCGATTTAAATGGGATACTCTGCATATATAAACAATAATAAAATAAATAATTACCGAGTTACATTAATTATAAATTACTAATTAACATAATTTCATTACATTATTATGTTAATAATTGCATATAATGATTATTTTATATTACCAAAAATATCCTCTAAATATTATCTAAACGTTTAATACAAAATAATAGTAAAATTCTAATTGGAAATATAAATATCGTGTACAAATTGAAATTGATACCAAAAATTCTGACGTAAGCTCACGGGCAACTTTTACCGGAATTCTAGGAAAAAGCTTGTTATTAATGCAACTTAAAGAAGTTTGTTATAACAAAGAATGAAAAATGGATGGATAGATAGAGTAAGTGAGCGAGAGAGAGAAAGAGCGAGAAAGAGAGAGAAAGAAAGAGAGATAGAGAGAAAGAAAGAGAGAGAGATAGAGAGAGACACGATAATAGAAAGAAATATAGCATAAGTTTTTTCATTAAATGTAATTATTTGCATGAAAAGTATGTTATTATTCTAGTACATGTTATTACATTCAATATTTTGTTTAGATCGACACAGAATCGAGTAGCAAAAAATGCAAATGTTTATAAATTAATGGTATTTATACGAACACTCCTTGCATGATATTTAAGCCTGAGATGAAAAAGATTATTCTTGTCAGGCGGCATGCAAGAAATTAATATTAAATTAAATATTAAACTATAGATTGTTAGAATATATTAGTCGAAAAAAAATAAGAAAAATAAATAAATAAATTCAGTCAACATCTCTATATTAAATACATAATATAATAAAAAGAGTTCACGAGAATAAAATAATCTAAAGTAGAGCAGGAACTGTGTATTAGTGTTTTTTTAGAACAACTTTTTCTTCTTCTTTGTATTATTTTAAATGCCTTAAATAAAGATATTGTTAAATGCTACTTTTGTGAACAATATAAAAACGTTGATTTACTTTGTAAATTCTCGTACACGTAAGACTGACTGATTGCATATTTTAGGCAAATATTGCCTAAACAATAATATATAGAAAATTATGTTTAATGTTCAATGTAATTATATGTGACTTGTACGTAACTCAAATTACAAGAATATATATATATACATCAGAACATTTAGAAGTGTTCAGTACTATCTATTATATTAATACTTTCCCAAAAATCACAAGATATAATTATATATGCTTACTAATACAGACAAAGATCTTAATAACTAAATTATTTACTCCTATTTTTCTTTTTATATAATTTATATCAATGCTATGCTTGTACTACTATTCATTCAGGAAGCTGACAAAGACATAAGTCTAATAGTTGTATGTTAAATAACAAATAACTCGGTAATCATGTATGTTACGACGTTTACATCGCTCAACATTTTTTTCCCTATCAGAGAAAGAGAGAAAGAGAGAGAGAAAGAGAGAAAGAGAGA
>NW_014569667.1:149737-178208 GCF_001313835.1 Polistes canadensis | reverse complement strand
TGTTTTTATACTCCGCTTCTACTATCATAATTTTTCACTATTAGGAAAAAGAAAAAGAAGGAAAAAAAAAAGAAAAGAAAATTATATTAGTTAAATAAGAATGTTAAATTACTTTTTTTTGTATTGCACATTGCAAATCACTTGAAATTTAACTGATCAAAAAATTATTTGATTGGCTTCTTTGTTGTTATAATGTTCGTAACGGAATAAATCCTTCCATTCCAATGATTCTTAGGTCTTCATCATCATCATCCTCATCATCATCATCATGATTTCTTTTTCTCTAAAAAACCGGTAATATCGCAATCAAATGTGAACTATAGTAATTCGCTTGAAAATGCTGACAAACCATTGGACAGAAGCGTAAATAAATTGAAAGCATTTATAAAGCAATTTCAGCGAAATGCTCTAGTTACATTAAGACAAAAGATTCTTTTTTTTTCCTATTGAGAAACATTAAACATAATTTTCTAGATGCATAAATAAAATATATACATGTATATAATAAGATTAGATATCTATCTTTAATAGCAATAATTTTAAATATTTATAAAATCAAACGAAAAAATAAATATTGCAATATTTAGGCAAATAAATACTGATCCGTTAATTTTTTATATTTAACATAAGCTATGCATTGATTTATAATGCTAGCTACCAATAAAAAGAACTTAACATTTATTAGAAAACATAGAGATATTATAAGTTTGTTAATTACAATGGCTTTTCAATACATTTATTGTTATATCACGTATATGTATATTATAATCATATATATATAAATATATACGACTATATTTCACATTAATATTGCTATGATAAATACACAATGAAATGTGGTAAATCAAATAGTGATACACACATTTTTTTTTTATGGAAATACTTATTTTTCTTTTAATACTATATTTTTTTTTTTTGTATTAAAACGTCATTATTAAGTTTACTCTAATATTAAAATTTTGCATCATCGCTTAGTACATGTCTACATTTTTATGCACAGAATATTTTCATAAAAAATATTTTTTAGTGCAAAATAGTTCCTTATACAAGGTCGAGGCCACAACTGGGTTTATTTAAAATATTTTTATCATTTTAGAGATATTGACTCTTTTGATCTAATAGTTATACGCATATAACTATAGAACTCTTATTTTTATTTTATATTACAGAAAAAGATAGAAATGTTTTTAATGAACCTAATTTGTTACCTCATTTTCTATATATTTTGATAAAATTGATTATGTATATCACCATTTCTTCCCCAAATAGAAAAGTTAGTCCCGCATGCATATAGATTTATCAACACATTTTATATGAAAGAGTCATGGATACGTTAAATGTGATTTTTCTATAGAATATATAATATTACTTATCAATAAAAAATAAAAAAAAAAAAAAAAAAAAAAAAAAAAAAAAAAAAAAATTCAATAAATTCCCCGATACTACCATATAAAATGAATGATTTGTGTTGTACACGTTAATTAAAGTAAGTACATATGGGTGTAGCTCAAGAGACGAAAACCCATTAAGTTAAAATTGATACATAAAATATATACGCGAAATACCAATTTTTACAGAGGCTAGAGAGAGTGAGAGAGTAAGAGAGAGAAAGAGAAAGAGAAAGAAAGAGTGAGAGAGAGAAGGAGATAGAGAGAGAGAGAGAGAGAGAGAGAGAGAGATATTAGAAATAAGATTTCTTGTGTTATTTCTATCTTCTATTTAAGTTAAGAATTACGTATGGTTCATCAAAGTTAGTGACATCGGTGCTGTTAAGTTGATAGCACGGATTAACTGTGTAATTGAGATTAGGTTGATGGAAACTCACCGGCTGTACGTTCATCCTTCTTCGTTCCATTTCACGATCTTCCAGACAAAAGTCAGAATCTGAATCAATTTTTCTTGAAACATCATCCTACGGTAAGAAAGAGAGAAAGAGAAAGAAATAGGGAGAGAGAGAGAGAGAGAGAGAGAGAAAGAGAGAGAGAGATAAAAGTATTATTTAAATGATTATAATTGTAAGTCGTTAATATATGTTTTATACCTGTGTCATTTGTTGCGTCGTTGTAAGAATCCTTGCTAATGGACCACAACACACTGGTAATGTTTCTAACAAGGTAGGCCTAGAGTGTGTTAATAGTGGTTTCATATATCGTGTGTCAAAATCACCCCATATTCTAGCGAGCAATGCTTTCTCATTAGGTTTTGCACTGGTTGGCACTGATCCATCCTGCATAGAATTATACTGTGAAATTTGAATAACATTTTTGTTATCCACCCTGTATGATCATATAATGTTTTTTTTTTTTAAAGATAAGGTACAACCAAAATAAATTAAATTAAATTATAATAAAAAGTTAATGCAATAAATGTAAGTATTACATTATTATAAATATTTAGTTTTTTTTATAGCTATGTGTTCATAGAAATTTATCAAATCTTCTACAAAGTTTTCTATAGCTTTTTTTAATTAGAATATAAAAATTAGTCCTTTTAATTTAATATTACAAATGTTACTTCGTTATTTGTTACATTCAAATTATATTGTTTGTCATTAAAACATGCTCGTACATTTATCTTTTTATTCTTTAGTTATGTATACATATATATATATGTATATGTTTATATAAAAGTTAAAATACATTATAATTGTTACAAGATTTAAATAAAAATTATTTATGTTAATTCAACTTATTAACTTGTTTGTTAAACATATTACTTTTTAAATTAAATTTCATTGGATACATGTATACATATACAAATACATATACACATGTATACATATTAATACAAATTTGTTTACTTTTTCTGTATTACTACCTTGACATACAGAATGGATAACAAAAGTAACCGCTTTAAATAAAAATAAAAAGCACATGCAAATAGCAAAAATTTAGAGCTATTTAAATTTCGTAAGTTACTCTCTAATATGACTGTGTTTAATAATATAAATAGGAATTATAAAGAAGCAGGATTATTGTAAAAAGATATTTACAATAATAATCTGTTGTATGTTTCTCAATGTTATATATCGCTGTTGCGTGCAATACATAAATTAGCAACAATTATTTAATTAACTTGCTTTCAATATTAATTTTGTTTATGTATGAGTGTTTATATGATTTTAATGGACAATCATTGTTACTATTTGTGCATTAAATAATCAATAGATCAATATACTTGAATGTAATAATTATTAATCTATTAATATTTATAAAATTGCAAAGAATCTTTAAATTTCTGTGCAAACATACCGGAGGACTTCTTTCCCTACGCATGTCCAGATCGCCAAAGCCACCTTCGCCACCAGACTATCAATGTATCAATATTAGCAAGTTAAACAACTGCATTGTCTAGATTAATTATTTAAAGTGCAATTATCCATTAATATTAATAAGATATTAATTTTATAATGTTATTTGCATGCTGTGTAATACAAAATAAAATTAAAAGAAAAGGGAAATTTAAATAAAAAAAAAAAAAAAAAAACAGAGAAGAAATAAAATTAATACATGCTGTTAAAACGAAATATAAATGAGTTGCGCACGGATTATTTTGTTTCCTTCTAATAATGAGAAAGATATTTAATCATTTTTTTTTAAATTTACTTTTTTTTTTTTTATATATTCAACACTGATATTAGGCGTATAAATTTTTATCTAGAAAACATTTATTAACTTGGTATATGACTCTATGCATCAATGTTTAAAAGTTACCAGTTTATATGCATGAAATAATACACACCTCCATGGTGTCCAGTGAATTGTACACCTGGATGAATAAGATCCAATGAAAGAATAATGTAAACATGATGCAAGTTAAAGCTGTCATGCATAGATACTTCTACATCCAAATAGTAAAGTTCCAAAGGACAAGTTTTTATATTTCTCTAACATAACTTGTAATTTACATTGCACAACTATATGTTTTGTAACACGTATTACAATTAATATAATTGTACTTTGTACAGAGTTACTAAGATCTACAGCAACTTATGCGACAAGAAGAAAAATATGCTAAAGTTTAATCTCAAATAAAATACTATTATAATATAAGCAATTTGTATTATGCAATATGTATATCAAAATGATGTATACTATAAAATATTGTCAATGGCAATTATTAAAATAAAAATGATCAAGTTTATTTTAGCTGCAAATTCCATGGAATTATATGTAGCTTTCTTAAATATGTCTCTCTTTCTCATTTCATAAATATTAAATACAAATAGAAATTAAATGATATTTTTTTTTTTAAAGATACACATTCATTTCAATGAATATTTATAACTTCATATGAAATAATGTTTTGGTTTAAATGTTATTACAGTGTTGCATTTATTATATTATAACGATATTATGAGGTGTAAAGACATATCAACATAAAATTATATTAGATTGAATAAATGAATGTACTTACACTACGTACTCCATTTTGTGATAATCCTTCTATTTCTTCATCTACACCAACGCTGTGAAAAAAAAAATTAGGATGAAGTTATAGATGTTAAAAAAATAAAACAAATATGCAATACTGTTAATTGACACTTACGGTATATTGAACCAACTTAAGAATTGAGTTGTTGCACCGCCTTGTAAAATCACTGTCAAGATTACAATTAAACTTGTTGTAGTTAGCATAGCTTGTCTAGCATCAGACACAGTATTTCTAATCGCAAGAGCAAAACTCATAGCTCCACGTAAACCAGCAAAGAAAAGCATGTGTTGATAATTCATTGAAATTTTTGGTTTTCGTGCTAAATTCAATATGAATGATAAAGGATAAACATTGGCAGCACGACCTAAGAGTGCACAAAACTATTGTAATATAGTTAAGGATATTACATGTTACATATGTAGTTATATAAACAAATGCGCGTACATTTATTATAATCTTATATTCATAGTTTTGAAAAGGATACAAAGCCAGCAAAGATGAAGCCTGGATCAAAGTGATGTTTTGGAAAGGTAAACATCGATACACCGATATAACTGAATATAAAATTTTCAGCTAAGAAATTTAATAATTCAAACAGATGCTTCGTTCGTTGACGAGAATCTGGACTTAAATTATTATATGTATAATGTGCTTGGCAAATGCCACAGAATAAAACAGCAACCACACCTATAAACGCAATATAACATATTTATATGTTTTCTGATCAAAAATCTCCAATTATTAAAGTGTTATATTTACTTAAGCAATAATTTATTTTTACCTGTAAGATCTGAAGCTTCTGCAATTAAAAATGTACTGTAGGACATTAAGACAAATAGAGCTGATTCTAAGAGAGGAAAATCTCTAACTCTAGTAAATTTAGTTAACAATGCAGTAATACATCCCATGGTAGCACCAATGAATAGAGATAAACTAAAAATACCAACAAAATCGCCAAATGCTTGGAAGAATGCTACCGTTTCGAATCCTCCTGATCCAGACTGATAACGTTCAGCATAATTTTGTATCGAGCTGGAATAGTAGAGAAGATAAAATACAATTTTCATTATATCTAATACTTGAAGGAGAAAGTTTAAATATTTACAATATACATACCCACTGAGAACAATAGCGACTGCATCATTAAGTACACTTTCTCCAAATACCAAAGCATATAAATTAACATCTACGTGCAGATCATTAAAAATAGAAATTATTGTCAGTGGATCTGTTGGAGATATTAGAGCACCAAAGTATAAAGTATCCAAAAATGTAAACGATGTAGAAAGATGCGGTATCAATTGTATGAACGCATACATCAATGCTCTGAAAAGAAAAACATAATTCATTATAATATAATATAACATGATTTGAGATTCTCAACTAAAAAATTGTATATATTAATAATTACCCAATGACAAATGCTGATATCGATGTTCCAAGCAGAGCATACATTAAAATTGCTCCTAAATTTCTGAAGAAATATTTCTGAAACAGAATAGTATAAATATGCGTATGTGTGTTCATATCAGAAGTCATGTAACCGTTTGACTATCAAGTTGGGCGATTGTTCTGTTCAGATTTCTTGTCACGCTGCTTAGTATTTGTTGACACAATTTTTTTAAACATCTTTTCCACTCAAACGGTTAATCTATAACAAAATAATATTACTCACCCGTTTCAAACTATATCCAGCATGAAAAATGATTGGTGGCAGTATAATATTAAAGAATATTTCTGGATCAAAAGTAGCCTGTAATGAAAATATAAAATATAGTATCCATAAATGTGATATTCATTAAAATAACTAAAGTTTACCTTCAAATCAATCTCATTGTCTTCCTTATAAATTTCTCCACGAAAAGTATAAGCGAATGTTTTATTTTTAATTAAACCACCACCTTTGTCTTCAGGAAAACGCAACCATAATGTATCTGGAGGTACTGACTGATTATATTTACTACTGTTATCTGGTACAACTGGCATATGTAGTATAGCACTATTTGTTGTAAATCCATAACGAATGATTGCACCTATGATCAATCCTACAAAATATACATATAAATGTAGAAATTTCAGCAATAATCGATGTAAAGATTGCTTAGGCTATTATTTGCATATATAATAAATATGTTAAACATATGTTAAAATATACAAGCAACTTTATGGATTATATTTATCCTTATATAATATTGTAATGTATTATGTTACGTTTGCATTTTTATATAAGATTGAAAATAATACTTTATGCATTAATATAAAAAGTTGTTTAAGAAAGAGATTTATAAAATAAAGTCAAAGTTCTACTATGTATATAATAATATCCTTAAAGAGAGAAAGAGAGAAGAAAATTTGATAAAATGATTTAATAAGTGTATATATGTGTATGCATGTACACATATATAGATATATACGGGTACATGACGTCGAGTGCAACCATGACGCAATTACAAAAATGATGATGTAGTTCAATTATTCCTAAATACAAAGAGACTAATAAAGTGTTTTATTTTGCATAAAACATAATCAGTCAAGATCTATGAAAGACGTTTGACAGTTAAGAATAGGATGACAGTAAAATTATAAAAGATATTTAATGTTCGATAATACTGTCGTATCGTTTATTTCTTTTATTAAATATCAATTAACAGTGATAATAATATTTAAGTAAGAATGAAATGTTCTGACTTATGAGAAATGTATTATTCTTACCATAAATGACGGCTAAACCAGTTTCATGGAGGAATCTTAGTCGACGATGCTTGAATGTCCATATAGTTAATACAGTTAATATTAACAAAAATGTATAAAGAAGAAGATTCAAACTATCGAGTCTATGTAATAATTGAGCCTTAGCATCTAATTCAATATCTGTCGCTGCACCGTCGCATGAATTTAATATGAAAACAGAGAAAATGATATAAAATAAAATACGTATACCACACTCTATTGCCATCTTCACTTTTATAATATTTTCTAACGTAGATGGTATCAGTATAACCAACTCACGATTGACTAACACTCTCCCAGTACTCTCAGCTTTTGTTTTTCTACGCTATGTCGGAGTGGCGCGCGTGAATGGCGCTTATTTCAAATTGTTCAAATTATTCGTTCTCTTCTTTTGAAACTTCCCTACTTAAACTGTCCCCAATTTAATTGCTAATAAAAATAGTTTGAAGTTTTTTATACCCACTTCATTGACGAACATTATTATATTCTAGGTACCGAGATCTTCGAAGATTTACGGATTCTATCTTCTATCTATGAAGAACGATCGTAATAATTTCTAGCGGAATTCGAGGAAAGCTCAAATAAATGGGGATAAATGTTTTAGGGAAAAATAATACTTAAGTTACCAGTCTTGTACTTTTATTATTTGCTGTTTTTATATAGTTAATTACATGTCGAAATTTGTAGTGGTTAGGTTTGTTGGTTTTATTTCTTGTTCTTTAATTGCAAATCAAAATGGGTTCGAACAAACGGCATAAAGCAGAAAAAAGTCGCGATATTAAGAAAAAACGTCATCGTAGCCGTTCACGAAGTCATACACCAGAACGTGAGAAAGTAGATAAGCATAGACATCACAAGAAACATAAAAGGAAAGAACGCAAGGACTACGATAGCGATGGTGAAATTTCTTTCATTTTTTACTTTTTATCATATATATATAAGCATTATATACACATAATTATTATTTCAAATAAATAATACATTAAATATTACCAAAGTCCGGATTTTGTGTTCTAATATTAAAAATAGTCTAGAAATATAAAATATATATGGATAGATATATTTGTATATTATATTACACGGTAATGGTTAAATTTACATTAATATTTACAGTGGAAATTGTCAATGCACCACCACCACCAAAAATCTCAAGATTGTCGCATCCTTCGACACCACCTCCACCAGAGATTTCCAAACAGCGTAGTCCATCTCCTATAAAAGATGGCATGTCGCAAAGCTCTTTATCTATTGAGGAAACGAATAAGCTTAGAGCAAAGTTAGGTTTAAAACCTTTAGAAGTTGATAGCGTATCGAAAGATGATCCTAACAAAATTAAGGATGATTTGGGTGAATTTTATCATAAACCAGCACCAAATGCTAATGATCAATTGAAAACACACAAATTAAAGGAAAAAATTAATATTCAAAAACAAAAGAGACAGATTGAGGCTAATTTAGCAAAAATCAAATCATTAGGAGAAGATGATTCTGATGACGATACAAAAGCTTGGATCGATAAAAGTAGACGTTTACAGGAAGAGAAGAAAAAAGCTGAAGAAAGGGTAATCATTGGTTTTTGTAATTAGATTTATATACTATATTTACACAGAAACGATCATTAAATGAAATTTCATTTAATTTCTATTTCAGGCCAAAATGTTGGATCAGTTGGACGAAGAATTTGGAATTGGGAATCTTCTTAAAGAAGAAATATCCATTTCACGTAATCAGGCCTATACGGAAAAAGATTTAAAGGGTATGATGGTGGAACACGATATAGTGAGTCATTATTTGATAATATTAAATAGACTATACATATTCTTTTATCAGGGATTAAAAGTATGTATTTTTGAAATTCCATAGGAAAGTATTACAGAAGGCAAAGGAATGGTTTTAACCCTGAAAGATCAAAATATATTAAACGAAAACAGCGACGTGCTTGTAAATGTGAATATGATAGATGACGAACGATATAAACGAAATGTTCTTAATAAAACGAAAAAAATTGTTTATAATGCGTACGAGGATGATCATTTAGATGAATTTGGGATGTCGAAGAAGAACATTTTAGATAAATATGATGAGGAAATAGAAGGAGAAAAAAAGGATAACTTTGTATTGGGTGCTTATAATCCAGTAGAAATAAAGCAACGTCGTTCAGAAATTGTTAAACATCGTTTAGCAAATAAAAAGTTAGAATCATTGCAAACAAGAGAACCACAATTAGCTAGTGAATATTATAGCGAGCAAGAATTGGAAAAGTTTAAAAAACCAAAGAAAAAGGTTCAATTCCAAATAATTATAGTTAATTAGTGTGTTGCGTTACTAAACGTTATGTTAGCTAAATGTTATACTCTTGGTATTAATTCATTTCATTCTTCCTTATTTAGATTAGAAAAATAAGAACGAAAAAAAAATTGAAGGCAGACGATCTGGTTCCTGAAGAAAATGATTATCTACGGGATTTGGGAAGTAGAAGAAGTAAAAAGATCGAAGACAACAGAGAAAACGACGGTACTTTGGACGTAGATGATTTAGAAGGTATATGCTTACTTTGATCTTTCTTTTTTTTCTATATAACTTTGTTAAATATCATTTATTTGGCCATTCATTATATTTAGCATTATTGGAATGTATTTTTTATGAACAGGTCCCAAAGAAGATTTAACAGGAATCAAATTTGAGGACGACGATAAGGAGTTAGAATTGCAAATGGCTTTAAAGAAAGCGCACCGCTTAAAGGAATTACAAGAGACGAATGCGAAAAATGTTATAGAAAATGCTAAGCAAGAGTCAACGGTTGCGGATGAAAATCAATCTACGAACATAGTTCTTAATGCTACTGCAGAATTTTGTAGAACTTTAGGAGACATTCCTACGTATGGACTAGCTGGTAATAGGGAAGAAAATGGACAAGAACTTATGGTACCTTCTTCATTTTTCTTTTTTTTCCCCCCCACATTTTTTATTTTAATATAAAATATTTATATTCCCTCTTTTTTTTTTATTTTCATTTTTTCTTTATACAGGACTTTGAGGTAGATGGAATCAAAGATGAAATTGTTTCCGACGAAGAAGAAGATGATGGTCGTGGTGCATGGAATACTGTACATTTGGGTATTTATTTTTTACTGTTTATATTATACCATAACAATTTTTTATATTTACATAAATAATCTCACTCTCTCTCTTTCTCTCTCTATTTCTCTTTCTGTTTCTCTTTATATCGCGTGTTCAGATGAAAGTAAAACGGAGCCTATAGCTCTGGAAGCTGCAATTCTAGATGCAGAGCCATCCCTTGGCCAAGGCGTTGGCGGGGCACTAAAATTAGCAATGAGTAAGGGATATTTACAAAAAGAAGACAGTAACAGGCCATCTGCTTCTCGTTTTGCACATTTACAAGCTCAGAATTATTCTATAGAAGACAAAACGTATGGGTATGTATGGCTTCTTTTTCTTTTGCATTTTCTTTTACATTGTTAAGGGATGAAGAAGAATGATGAAGATAAGAAACAAGAAAGAAGCTTTTAATGAATTTTAAAAATTGTTTTTTAATCGTGTAGCATAATTTCACAATTTTTGATGCATTCAATGCATGCATGTTACTTATTTTTTTCTTTTTTCTTTTTAGAGACGATGATAAATTTGGAAGAAGAGATCGTTTCAATGGCCCTACGTCAGATTTTAAAGAGAAAGATGGTTTTAAACCAAATGTTAAATTGGAGTATATAGATGATGATGGACATGTTTTAAGTGCTAAGGAAGCTTTTCGCTACCTTTCACATAAATTTCATGGAAAAGGACCTGGAAAGAATAAGGTAGTTTATTAAATTTTATGTTCTGTATGAATGAATGAATTTTTAAAAGAAAAATATTTATAATATAAATATTGATACAGGTGGAAAAGCGTATGAAGAAAGCTGAACAAGAAGTTTTAATGAAAAGAATGTCTTCGACGGATACACCTTTGGGAACACTTAATCTATTACAAGCAAAGCAAAAAGAAACTCAATCACCATATATAGTTCTCAGTGGCAGTAAACAAATACAGACGTAAATATTCTTTTTTATTTAATATATATCATTGTATTATTTTATATTATTTGCGAATATCGACAAATTTCTAAATACTTCTTTTTCTTTTTTTAGGACTAGTATATCGAAAATAAAACATTGAAGAGAGGGAGAGAGTGTGAGATTTCGAATTTATCGTAAAAAACAAATATACATCATTATGTAAACTAGCACTACGATGCAATTAAGCCATATGGATTATTACAATACACAGCTGTTGTGAAAATAATAAATACTGATACATTTATTTTACTTCATTATCGAATTAATCGAACACTTTTACAAAATAAGCAACTTCAATATATATTACTTACATATAATTTATTTTCCATGAAAATATATACACTCCTAGACAAAAAGATAGCACGCGTGTGCTATCTTTAATTTCTCATCTTATGATAATGGTAGTGTAAAAACTCTGAATGTCATATGCAGTTGTCTTGGATTGCAGATTGTCTCTGGGGAGTGTACATATAATAGTTTTATATATATTTATCGATAAATCTTGCTACAATGTTTTTATTTCGGTTCTATCTACTATTTACGTGGTACAAAATATGTAGATATTAATGTTTAATGTGATCATATTTTGTAAATAAATAATTGAATATTATACTACACAAAATCCTTACCATCTTTTTGTTAAACGCATCTCTATGTGACACGTACTTTTCATAATAGATATTTTCAACACGATCAACAAAGGATATATCTATATTTTATCAGTAGATGGCTTGGTGATAGTCAAATGCCGCCTACCGATATTACTAGATATTACTAATTACATTTATTATTTCTTAAATATTGCTAATTATGCATACTTTTAAATGTAATCCAACGCAAAATCTTCAATATCTCGATTCGAACATAAATGGACTTACGCCATTTTCAAAATAAACGGCACATATATAAATGTTTTCGCAATCATATAAACGATATACGAAGCCAATGAGAAATTAAAAAAACATATGAGATATTAGAAATAATGAATGCATAGCTTTTACTTAGAAAGATAATAATAATAGTGGAGAGCTAATAGAAGAAATAGCATTGCGAGTTTCTCGTTCGAGAAACCATAAATTTTTAAGATCCTTATCGATTAATTAAACGAATAAAAACGTAGGGTCTTTGTGATACATAAAGTTTATTAAATATTACTATGTTTGAAAGTTTCTATAATTTTTATCGGGATAACGAAAAGTTTTTTCAAAATAATATGATTATATTTGAGGTGAACGCGTTGAAGAAGTTTGCTACTGTCTGGTCTCTGAAGAAATTTTACGAATTATTTATTATAATACGTTGCTCGCATTAAAAAGAAATACAATTTTTTGAGCATAAAGAAAAATAATACAATTTTGTATAAGTCTTTTCATTTCGGACATTTATATTAGATATTTAGAAAGAAAGTTATTCGATCAAAGAAAGAACTAAAATAAGTTTTTTCCATTTCCTTTTTCTTTTCTTTTATCTACGTCCAAAAAAAAAAAACCGAGTTTACCTGAATAGTTGAAAACGATCTTTTTCTTTAGTTCTTTACGAGCTTCCGAGAAAAGCTCAAGTTGTTACGAAATCATGCAAGTACGAAAAGTTCGAAAGTTGTTTCAGTATAATTCAGTGATATAGAATCATTTACAATAATAATAATAATAATAGTAATAATAATAATCAAGAAAAAAAAGTTATTTGTTGTATGTAAAAATAAATCGATCAAATATGTTATTTATTATTTTGCATATGAAAAATTGATAGGATTTTAAATCGGCGATTTTCAAAATCCGTAAGGGATATCATTTTTTAGGATCTTGACTTCAGTGAAACTGTGAGAGTGATAGATTTGACGAGACGTACAATGAGATGTGCTGGAATTTGGCCAGAGGAAGTTCAGGAATCAAAATTTATATTCTTCACAACGTATCTGGCTATTCATTGTTCATTAGCGATCATTGATATTGCGATGAATATATCAAATTTAACATATATCGTTGCGTGTTTATTGGAAAATGTATTCAACCTGATGGCTCTTTTGAAGATATGCATTTGTAGGATTAAGAGAAAATCATTAACGAAACTTTTACAAGACATCAGAACAGATTTTATCATTGATAATTATAAAAGCAGAGACGAACAAATGGCTTTTTTAAATTACAACAAATTCAGTCAGAAATTTGTAAGATTGACCTTGATCATATGTTTTGCAGCAGCTTCATCGTATTACTTCATGTCTTTGGTGACGAATGTAGAAATGGGTAATGAGTTTTATATCTAATCAATGCATCAATAATTATGCTTTTTTTACATTTTCATTTTATTCTACGTGTAATTTTAATTAGGCAACAGATTATGATTGTTTCGAAAAAAGATCTAGTCTATTTATTTTGTGATTTTTAAAAATATCTTAACGATTAAGGAATTTATATTGTTACTGTGGTTAATTATCACATAAATATTATATATTTTAATATTTTATTTAAATGTTATTTCCTTTTTTTTCTATTTTTTTTGATATAAAACAATTATTTTGTAAACAAGTTAATTTATTAAAAAGATATTGACAAGAATATGTTTTCTATATACAGTATGACTGTCTTTTAAAATCGTTCAGTTTTTAATATAACAAAAGAATTTTTCTCTGTGTACATTTGATATATTTTCAAAAGACTCGCTTAAGATATCAAATGGTCACAATTTTTATTAATTTCTTTAATATATTTCTCGTTTTATTAAACATTATACTAAAAATATTCATTTATTAATGTTCCAGTAATTTCTAATTCATCTTATGGATACAGATTACCGTATAGAGTTTGGCTTTTAATCGAGCCTACTGATGTGATAACATACGTCTGTCTTTGTTGTTATCAATTTTTAATAATACCTAGTATTGTCTTTGGTTACGTTGGTACCGATTGTCTTTTTGTTAGTTTAGTACTTCATGTCAGTGGATTGTTTTCTGCACTCTCTTGTAAGGTAAAACATGTATTGGATGATCCGCAAGATCGACAACGTCGTATGAAAAATCTAATTGTTAGACACGTTCGATTAATTAGGTGAAAAATAAAAATGTTTATTTCTCTTTCTTTCTTTTTTTTTTGTAATTGTCAATTTTATATTTACCAATCACACACGAGCTCGTATATATATGTGTTTCAGATTATCAGAATCTCTAGAAGACGAATTTAATTTAGTGATTTTGCAACAATTAGTAGGAAATACTTTTCAACTTTGTCTTTTGGGATATGATACTCTTGCAGTAAGTTTTGAAATAATTCAAGAGTAATATTGATACTAAGGAAAAAGAATGTATATATATATATATGTTGGAATGTCAGTAATTCCTTGGCATTGCTATGAATGAAATATTTATATATGTTATGATCAATCTACTGATTCTGGATATTGTATAGATTGTCTGGGGCATATTATAAAATATCTACTAAGATTGGGTAATGTATATTTAATGCATGTTTTTCGTAAATTCGCACGACCGATTTTATTAGCCAGCTAGTAATCTGGAACGAAAGTAAGTGTCCTGTGCGTGCATAAGGCCCAAACACAAGGCCCCCCTTTGCTCTGGGCGCCATTGTTTGATCATCAGCGCCACGCTTATTGAATCTTTGCGATGCGAAATACAAATTCCTCCCCAATGTGGCTAAATATAACCCAAACAAATATTATTATTAAAAAAGTATAGAGAAAATAGTATATTAAATAATGATTCTCTCAGATGTTAACAATAAATTCATAAATCAATCGAAATCATATATTATAATTAATGTAAAAAATCGTATAAATAATTATAGATTTTATTGTTTTCAGAGTACGGCCGAAGGAGAAGGGAGAATGCTACTCGCGTTTTTTTTAATCGTCAGCTGCGTTTTCAGTACACTATTGGCCTATTGTTACATGGGAGAATGTCTCATAAAAGAAGTATTTTATTTTTATTAAAGTGTTCCATCATAAACAATATTTGTCCTATTGAAATATTTGAAATTTTGTTAGAGTTCTATTCTGGGTGATGCTTTTTATCATTGCAATTGGTACGACATCACAAGAACAGAAAAACAATTGATGCACATTTGTATGATGCGTTCAACAAAATTTATGCGACTGACGTCAGGAAAATTTTGTACGTTATCACTGAATACATTTACAGATGTAAGCTGTTTTTACACAAATTATGTTGTAAACAAATAATTAAAGCTTTTTTTTTTCTTTTATTATACGTAACAAATATTCGTTTGTAGGTTCTAAAAACTTCAATGGCTTATTTTTCGGTGCTACGAACATTCGTTTAAATAAAAAATCAAATCGTCTTGTGTGAATTCAATGTATTCAACAAAAAATGAACGTTTCTAATTATTTATATATACACATAAATACATACTCTCACTCTCTCTCTCTCTCTCTTTGTTTAAATTAATAATTTAACAATAAAGAGGGAAAAGTGTGTGAGTGAAATAAATATTTTATGTGCAAATTGATAAGTTGTTAGTGATAAAGACTTATTTTTTTGTTATCTTCTATTCATTTCTTTCTATTCATTATCTTTTTATTATGTTATCAATGATATAAAATATTTTTTTTAATTAAAGTCTGATATATATATGTAGAATATTTTTCGTAACCCCACTTTTTCACTCTCGATCTCTCTAAATTCTTAAACTTTTCTATCTTTTAAACTTTTAAACTGTTTTATATCTTATCTTATATCGTTCTCTCCTTTTTATTCCTTTTTTTATATCACCGCTTCTCGTATCCTTCCGCATCCATGCTAAACACACGCATGCACTCATACTCTCTCATTTCTTTACACCATATAACAACAGAGAACAACATTTCTTATAGTTTTACCTACTAGAAAAACATCTTTACTTATTCTCGAATTAATAACATATATATTTAATAATGATCGTTCTCGAACATTCATATCGTAACGTTTCTTGACTTTATATTTATTCACACTTTTATTTATGAATTTTTTTCCAATCCCATATATATATATATATAAACAAACTGTTAATGATTACGCATTAAATTAATTGAAATGAATGATTATTGAAGGACAAATATATTGGCGTGAGCAAATTTAAAATAAAAATTATATATATGCGGCATTTATGATAGTTTATAATAAAAATAAAAGCAAACGTACACACGCACACACATATGAGAGATAAATAAATAAATAAATAAATAAAAAATAAAGAAGAAGAAAATGAAAAGTGAAAAATTAAATAAATAAAGTAATGCAGTGGATGCAACACGAAATAAGAGAAAAAAAAAAGGGGAGAAGAAATCAACTGCATTTACTATTTACTCTTCGCTTATTTTTTGTTTTGTTTTTGTTTTTATCGTAAATTACGTATTCTCATATTTAAAGATTATCCGTTAAAATAAAATTATCATTAGTATTTTATGGTAGGTTTATCGGTTAAACTTTTTTTTTTAAATAAAAACAAAATGATTAAACTCGTTGTTATCATGAAAACTAAATAAACGTTAGTGTGTCTTCGTGACTTAGTTATTATCGCTAATGTCGACGCATAAGGTCAACTGTATTATGAAAATATCATTAATTCATTCGATCGGTTCGTTCGTTCGTTCGTACGTTCTGTTTGTTAGTTAATCGTGATGTTTTAACGAGTGAAAACTAACGAGACATATCTAGGAAAAATATTTCTTTCGTTATATGTGTTGTTTTGTGACTTTTGTTTTGTTTTTTTCTCTTTTTTAATAATAATACCCGTTAATTTATTCCTTTTAATATTATTACTATTTTTATGTTACGCCTATTAACTGGATTTACATACCAACAAAAAAAAAGTAATATATAAAAAAATATTTGTTCTCTAGGTTCTTTATTTTTTTGTTTTTTCATTTCTTAATAACAATCCCGGTTACTCTTCCTTTTAATATTATTACCCTTTTTTTTATATTATGGGTTAATTGGATTTAAATAAAAAATAATTAAAAATCAATCGACACACATTAAATGTTCCCTAGCGGTTTCTGTGTGCATCGTTGCTGAAAAAAAGAGATATTTATCATAATTATAAATAGAAGAATAGATTGTGTATGTGTGTGTGTGAAAATTGATTAAATACAATTATTAAATAAATCCATTGTGCGTTTCGGATATATGTGTTAAAAATTATAATGACCAACTTAATAATATTTACTTCCTATTGTCCATTCTGTTTTTGTCAATGATACCAATGGGAATATTTTTATTCTGCAAAACAAAACAAACAAAAAATATATAATTAGTAATTATCTGGGACAAAAACGAAATAATCAAGGAGGTGAAAACAGTTGGAGAAGGAGTCAAGTTAGGTAAAAAATAAAAAAAAAAATAATATGCTACACCGAAACGATGCTATATCGGAAAATGAAGACAATTTGCAAAAGAATGTTATACAAATTCGAAAAGCTTTGTACCGAAGAACGAATCACCACTTACCATTTCCAAAAAGTTCAGAAGATACAAGTTAGTAGTATATAACAAAAGTGTCAACCAAGTGATGAGATTTAAATATCTAGGAGTGAACATTATGTGCAACAGAAACCTAAAAGAGAAGATAAGAGGAACAAACAACAACTAAAACCTTCAAAACTTGCATTAGGCAGATAATAAACTATGCAGCTGAGTCCATGACAACAAAACTTATCCTAAAAACTGAGAGATGAAGATTCTATGAACCATAACAAGGAGTTCACTAACAAGAAACAGAAGAAGAAATGAAGAAATAAGGAAATAATGTGAGATACAAGACGTTGGTAAGGTGGATAAGAAGGAATAGAAGAGAATGGTGAGATCATGTTGACAGGAGGGATGATAATAGACTCCAGAAAATGGCAAAAAGAAGAAAAATAGGAACAACGAGACCACTAGGAGAACTGCTAAAATGATTGCATGAAATTTGGACATTGCAAGAACAACAAATGCATTGAAGAAGGTTGTAAAGTTAGAGATAACAGGACGATAAGTATTAATAATTTTTATAAGAATTAAAAATTCTTAATAAAAAGAAATAAAATATTAATAAGAATAATATATATATAATATATTTGTAATTATTTGTTTATCATGCACGAAGTTTTAACCTCCCTCCCACCCCCAAAAAAAAAAACACAAATTTGTAATATATTAAATACATAAAACGTAGATATCTCTTTAAAAAAAAAACCAATAATAAACAAATATCATGACGTTTCTTTCTCTAACGTAATTATTTTTATATTTAGTTTCAGATTGGAGAAACAAGACACTGTAGCGTACTGTAATATGTGTTTTTTCAAATTTACAAAGTTAATCTATTTTCGATGTCATCTATATCATCGACACAACATTTATCTAATGCCACGGTTCACCAAAATGCAAACTTTTTTAATGCAATTTTAAAATGTATATCTAAAAAAAAATTAAATTATCATTATTATTATTATTATTATATTGATATTGTGTAAATAGGCAAATTTGCAAACATGCGCGTATCTACATGTTTATCTATCTTTTTTTATCTGTGTTTGCGTGCGTGCGTGCGTGTGTGCATGTGTATTTTAAAAAAGAATCATTTTAAATTGAATTAAACGAACATTTGTTGTTTTTTTCTTTTTTTTTTTTTTTGATTTATTCCCATTGAAAAAATATATCCCACAATTTTGTGATAGGTCGAATTAAAATTTAAATCGTTTCGAAAGAAAATCTATAACTCTATCCTTATGATTTATTTCTATTTTATATAATAATATTATTATATTATTATTATTATTATTATTATTATTATTATTATTATGATTTTTTGTTTTCATTTGTAGATTTATTCTTCTTCAACATCGTGAAAACTTCTAGGGAAAAGAAAAATGAAAAGAAAAGATAAAGAGGTAAAATTCGTTGGAAATAAAATTTCGATGATTAATTAAACATTACGTTTTTTTTTTGTAAATTTATTTTCAGATATATACCATCGTCAACGCAAGAAACAACTATGAAAATTTTTTTCATCAACACGAAAGATCAACCGATTTCCTCTAGACTTGTAGAAAAAAAGTTATATATATATAAAAAAAAAAAAAAATGCATTGAAAATATGCGTATAACATTTTCTACCAATTGTACTTTATTTAATAGTTTCATTTTTTCTCTCTCCATCTCCCTTTCTCTTTCTCTTTTTTTTTTTTAATATCATAAAATATATTTCATTTTTTAATATCAATTTTTTAAATCCTTACACTCGTTTATTATACACTTGCTTTTTTGATCGGACAAAAGAAGGATGGATTGAAATAATTAAACAAAAAAAAATAAGAAACGAAAAGAAAATAGAAAGAACAAGAAAAAAATACAAATTACAAATTATTCAATTAAAAATTTGATAATTATATCACTTTCCACATACACACACTGCATGTGTATGTAGTGTATGTAGAAAATGGCTATTTAATTACATTAACTTTATTATTAAGACTTTTGTTTTGTTTTATTTGTTAAACAGAGAGAGAGAGAGGTGGTTTGTTAACATGACGTTTCATCTGTCAACGATGTGGAAGAAGTTACACGATGCTTTGTAATTTTCAACGTCATATTATGAAGTGGGGGAATGCAGTGGAAAACGACAATTTCCTAGTTATTACTGCAAGTACAATTTCACACAAAGGTCAAGCAAAATTGCAACGTCACCAATTTATCATTCATAAACTCTCTATGATTTAAAAACAATCCCAATGATGCTGCAACCTCTTTTTTTTTAATTTATTTAATTTATTTTTTATTCATTATGTTAACAACCTTTTTTCTTCCTTTTTCATTCACTTTTTTTGGGTTTTTTATTCCGCGCAAATCGTTGTTCATAAGATTTGTATTTAAATTTGAAAAATTATAATTAGATATTATTTTTAATTGTCCATGTAAAATTCCCAAGTTTTTAAATAATCAAAAATTATTAGAAATTAAATAGATAAATCCTCATTCGAAGATAAATATTCTCGAAATATAAAGAAGATAAAACATTCTCGATGAAAGATTTTATATGTGACTTTTATTTGCTGGGATATATCAAAATTCATCTTACCAGAAGAAGAAGAAGAAGAAGAAGAAGAAAAAGAAGAAGAAAAAGAAGAAAAAGAAGAAAAAAACATTACATTTTACAAGATGATGATTGAAAATAACAATTGGAAAATCTCAAACTTTGGAAAAAAAAAATGGATCGTTCATTCTTCAAAAAGAAATATGTTAACAATTCGAAGATATTTAAATTTATCGCTGATTTCTGTGCAACCAATCAACCAATCATCGTTAACAAGTAAAGAAGATCAAAAAATACGATTATGGTGTTGATCAACGTGTTGAAGAATACTTTTTTATTTTTCCGACACAAAAAGACAATAAAATAAAATAATGGTGAAACAGAGTGGAATATATAGTTTTTTTTTTCGAAGATTTTTGATCGAGTGAGAAACATTTTTTGACGAGACTTTATTATAATTTATTATTATTATTATTGTTGTTGTTATTTCGGATTAAATAAAAAAAAACTTATCGCAAGTTTTGGAACCTATTAACAGAGTGAAATTTGTCTAAATGACTAAAGCAATCGTTATTTTCAAACGTGACAACAACGTTGTACTGTTTTCATTAATTGTTTTATTTTCTTCTGTTAATTTTTTATGTATACATTATGAATATATTATAATTAACAAAGTGTTTGTTTATTGACGACAAGAACGAACGATGATTTTTCGACAGGTAAATCGTGAAGAAGATTTTTTCAACGTATGAAGATTCATGTATACGGGGTGTACGATTTAAACGAGAACGTTGTGTGACGAAACGTAAAATGGAAAACAACGAAAGGTTCGTTCAAAAGTTGTAAGATGTACAAACAAACAAAAATTAAAAAAAGAATAAAAAAAAAACAGGAGGAACATTACGCGATAGACCATTGATTATGTTTGCGAGTGGATTAATTATGGAGATTTCAAGGTAAAGTGAATTTACTTTTCGTTTTTTTTTCTTATAATAATTCTGTTGTTCTTTTTTCTAATTTAATTCGTTGTTACCGGTGCATTAAATGTTGAAATAAATAATTTTAATTATTAACTTTATCACTGTATTTCATGTACTATAATTAGAAAGGAAAAAAAAAACAATCATAAGTTAGTTGGATCGTGGTATATCACGTTATTTATTATTTTTAATTTAAATCATAGTGTTCGTCTCTATAGAATTTATTAAATCTGTGTTATTATTGGATACACGAATTAAATGTTGTCTTATTGGAAAACAAAAATGTGCTGTCGAAATATTTATTATATAGTAAAACTAATTTTGGTATCTTAGAAGTAGATAAGTATTATGGTGTATGTGTTGCTTTTTAAATGTTTTTATAAATTTACTTTCCTTTTTTTTTATTATTATTATTTAAAATTAATAAAAATGCACACACGTACACATACACACACATACACAAAATATTGTTATATACTTAGAGATACGAATACTAATAATAAATAAAATACACTAATTAAAAATAATAGAAAATATCCAATTGATTTATAAACCGAAATTATACTCTTCCAACATTTTGATGAATTAAAGACGCACTTTGAACAAATTATTCGAAAAAAAAAAAAAGATAAGAAATGTTAGAAGTAGCATAAGAAAAAGATAAAAAGATAACTTCATATTTGTCTATTTAAAATAATAAGAAATATTAGAATTGATGTTACTCTCCAGAGATCTAATTATTATAATTAATTTATGATTTCAAGTACAAAGAAATATATATCTAATATTAAGAATTATTAAATAACAACAAATTATATTGAACATTAAGTCGTGTATAGGATTCCTCGTTTAAAAAAGAAAAAAAAAAATGAAAAAATGAACTTAACGTTGAAATCTCCAGCAATATTTCAGTGAAATAAAAATCCTGTATACCAGACGTTGAAATCTATTCGAGAATATTCCAGATGAAAGATAAATTTTGCATTATTTAAACCTGTAATAAATTTTCTCTTTATATTACACAACTTTTGCAAACATTTCTTTGTTGTAATATTTTTCATCGTTTTCTAATTGCATCGATCTCGTTTAAATACGACATCCTGTACACACATACATAACACTGCGTAATGAAAATCTTCAAAAGATATCCTTTTTAATTATTATTCCAAAATTCTACAAATAATTTTTCTTTCTTTTTTAATTTAAACAAAACAATTGTCCCGTAAACGAACCTATTAATAATCTTATTCTCATTATTTTTCAATCACTATATACTGTTAAGAGAAATATATTTAATAGCATACACACACACACACAATCTTGGGGTTCTATTATTATATATTATTAATAATAGTTTAAATGTGTGTGTGTGAAATTTGCACCCTATAGTTCGATTAAAAGTGATAATATTCGAAATAATTTTAATAACGTTTATTCAATTAAATCTTCAAATCTTTGGATTTTTATCAACATTTTCCCATACTCTCTCATTCTCCCCCACCTTTTTTTTAAAAATATTGCTACTTTACCAATTTTTTATCTGTAATGAAATCTTTCTATCTGTAATGAAATATTTTTTTAAAGAAAATTTTACAAGAATAGCAAGAAGAATTGCAAGAAAATATTGAGTGATTTTTATTTCTTATTAATCAAATTGCGAGGGGAGGGGGGAAACAATTGTTTCCAAACACAATTGTAAAGGACATTTTTTAAAATTATTTCTATACCCCCTACCCTCCCACATACACACTCTAATCGAATAATTATATTGAAAAGAAAGTAATTATTTTAATATGATTTTGAATTTTGAATTTTTTCGTAAAAATTTATTAATTATTTAACGTTTGTTTAAATTAGCGAGTTGAAAACAGGTGTATATAGAATCCAAGTAACCAGGTGTCTCACAACGTGTTCCTACGATGATGGATGATATAAGAGTGAGAACAAACGAAATGTAATCAAGTAACCAGAAAACAGAAGTGCCAGAATTATACTGTTAATCAACAGTTTTTATTTTTATTTTTGTAAGACTATAGTTGATCAAACATACGCGAAAAAAAACAATTCTAACAATTTATTACATCCATTTTGAAAATAAGATTGGAAAGAATTAATACGTACTACCTTAAATAACTTCTAGGAAGATTGATCCTGCATTTATATATATATATAACAAACAATACATAATTTTATTATTTATAAATAGGAATACATATATTTCTTTCTCTCTCACTCTCACTTATGTTAAACCTTATTTTGTTTCCTTCTCAAATGAAAGAAATAAAAATTGATGATCACCAGATCTCCAAACTTTATCTTCTCTTATCTTTTATATATATATATTATAATTTCTTTTTTTTTCATTTTCTTTCCTGTATCTATAACTTTTTAATTAAAACGTAAATTTACACTTATATATAATATAATAAGTGTAAATATATATACAGGTTGAAAAAGTAATTGAAGTATTTGTTCGATATATTATTTCAGGTTACATCAAACACCAAACGGACAAGCCATATATGTGTTCAAGATGTTACAAGGGTTTCACTCACATCTATTCGATGAAACGTCATCAGAAAACCGTATGCGGTAAGATAAGGAATACCAACGGCAAGTTCAAATGCCAATGTGGAAGAAGTTATGCAACCGGAGGCAACTTGGTACGCCATATTAACAACGAATGCGGAGTCGAAAGAAAATTTTGTTGTTACTTTTGTCACGGAAAGTTTACACAAAATTGCAGTCGCATTAGACATTTGAGAAAATTTCACAAAGAAGAATTTCATGATTTGTTGAGGATTCAACGATTCAGTTAGTTTACACTTTCGTTACTCACTTCTTTCTTTTTCCATCAACGATATATTGTTATTATTATTATTATTATTAATGGTAAGGGAATGGGGACATGAAATAATATTATTAATAATAATAATAAAAATAGAATCGTCTCGATAGAAATGTATTTTTATTTTGTAACTTTTGGATGTTAAATATTGGGTGTATCAATCATTTCGGATTGATTATTATATTAATTCTTATTTTTCAAAGTAAATAATTACCTCTTTGCTATTTTATAACTTTTAAGTGTTCAATACTTAACACTTTTTATATTTTGTTTTTTTGTTTTTTAAATATTTGACGTATTGTCGAAACAAAAATTATTATTAGTTTTGCCGAGACTCGTATAATAGGGTTTTTTTAAAAAAAAAAAAAAAAAAAAAGAAAGACGCTGAATTAATTTGTACACCTGATGAATTATTAACTCGTTCGTTAAGTAATTTTGTTATTGTTCGTAAATGTTCAATTATTAGTATATTAAATGATTTTGAAGTGTTTGAGGGTTAAGTTTGGGATTATAGGTAAACGTGATTAACGAAATTACTTTTCGAACACAATCCAATATGTTTGAATAACAATTCAATTAGATTGGGAGGTGGGTGAAAAGGAGTGGGTTCATACAGGGTTTAATTTAAGTTTTAATCAAATATTTGGTGATATTTTTTTCGGGAAATATTTGGGGATTAAAGTATTTTGAATATACCAAAGGAATATTTTTATTCCTGTATTGATTACTTTTTTTCTTTTTGTTATGTTTTATTTCAATAATAATAATCATTTACAGCGGGATGGATTTGAAAAATATTATATAAACATGACAAGTAACGAAAGTAATGTACGTTAGTTTAATGGGTTAACAGCTACTATTTGTTTGTTTTTCTTTTATGTAATTTACATAATTTTTTTTTATTTTCGTTGTAATAACCACAGTGATAACATTTTAACGCTTACATTGGTTATATAAAATTAAAAAGTACTATGATTTACATTAGAAATAAAAGACAAATTCATGCACAAACATCATCATGCATCATATTATTATTATTATTATTATTATTATTAAATAGCATTAGGAACTCGGAAGTTCATTACCATAAATACCAAAATATCCCTCTTCACCCTTCTGCTCACGAATCCGTCATCCTTGTGCAAGATCCCACCATTTCTGACTCTCGTATTCTATTTCGTTTCAGATTTTATTCTAATATTATCTTAAAAACGTTATATATATATATATATATATATATATATATATATATATATATATATAAAAAACATAAAAAGAAAGAAATTTATAATAATCGGAAAAATCGTATCGCCGATAAAAAATATTTCGATCAGGTGCATCAAATATTCTCTCAATAATGTATGTACAATATTATTATTATCATCATCATTATCGATGTAGGATTAAATTTATTGAAAGATATGCAATGAATGTAAAAGTTAACAATAAACCTCATAAATTAATGCAATTCTTCCAATAATACATGCAACTCATTTTATAATCTTCAAGGCTGTCGTAAAATATTCTTCTGATGCACTCACACACGCACACACATACATACATTTATACTAACACGCTAGTTTCTCACTGTTGCACTTCGATCATCGGAGCTCATTCGCCTATTCATTCTTTTTTTTTTCGAAATGCACCTCGGTTAAGCAACACACGAGTGCGTGCATAATAATTTTAAATAAATTTTCCATTACTGTTTCACAATTAAATAAAATATTGGCGTTGCTACACGTAACGGGACAGGGACGTAACAAAAATAGGGTAACGAGAAAAATAAACACGATATTTTGTTTTCTCTTATCTATTTAATTGTCTTCTCCTTTTTTTTCCCCGTATAATTTCTAATTAATTTTATTACCATATTATACACTGTTTTTAGTTATAATCTTTAATGTGATAATACTTACATTTTTAATCTACTTATTGTTAATCTTATATTTTTTACCTATCGATAATAACACATTCTCGCAGGATTGATTTTATTGGCATACGCGGCCCTGATTTTGATTAATATTATCCCATTATCCCCGTTACAACGAAAAACTTCAATTTGAATGACTGTACCCCGTTCCTCCCTCACTAGTGTTCATAAGAAGATTCATTGTGATAATGCACTATGGGCACAAATCACGAAAATGCAAATGCACGAAATGCACGAAATGATTCTAATGTTTTTTTGTTTTAACACAACGACGGACGGAATATGGTGGGCGGAAAATAACGAACGAAAAATTGCCGACAGTAATATCTGTTCGACGAAAAACACGTTGCAGTTTATTCTTTAATAGCAATTACATTTTAACATTTACAAAGCGTTGTTATTTATGCAAATTTTTCAAAACATAATTCAATTGTATTTATTGTCAAGCAACGAGTTCCATATTTATATGTTGAAATCGGATTAATATTAATTGTAATATATGTGTTTAATGAGATCGTTATTTTTTGTTTTTGAAGGTAATGCAAGTTTTCCGGATTTGGAACTATTGTGCAACGCGTACTCCTATACAAACAATGCTCTTTTTATTTCATCTCATTTTATCTTCGGGATATATCAAACATTAGCCCTTAACACATACATATATATCATACTGTAATTCTACGTTATAATTATAATTGTTAAAAAAGATAAAAAAAAAAAAGAAAAAAGAAATGTGGAAAAAAAATAAAAACAATCAAATGTTGTCTACAATTATTTTAATAATCTATTGTAATCGTTTGTAATTACTACGAGATAATAGTACTATTTTAATCTCATATAAAAATCTTTCGTTATTTTTGCTATTAATAATATTAAAAAAAGTAGAAAAAAGAGAAACAGAAGGAAAATTATTATAAAAATTATAATTAGGTTTTTGAATAAATTTGTGATTTTTACTCTGCCGGTAAAACAGTTTTTACTATGCCGGTAAAACAGTTTAAATTATAAGTCGGTAAAACAGTTTAAAAACACGGTCAACAAAACAGTTTTTATTGAAGTTAATTATATTAATTAATTTAGTAAAACATTGTGATGTTTTATTATACACATGCGCAAGGTTAGGAAAGTCATATAAACAACATCTATTAAAAGTAATTCGATAGAGGGCAATGTCTCATTTCAACAGTGAATTTCGAAAGAGCAGCTTCATAGATCATATATTCAAAGCTTTTAAACAGCAATAGACATTTCTATCGATTTATTAACAATTTTTTTAATTTTTTAATGCAATCTAATCATATTTCAGATTTTTTAAACATATATGTACTAGCATAAGCTTTACATATACTTAATAACATAGTTTGAACATTAGATAATTTTAATGTGATATTTTTTTAGATGAAAATTTTCTCTTCTAAAGTCTTCACTGCAAAGGGACTTTACAACAAATGTATATTAGTTTAAACAATTACATAAAAATTGAAGGAAAGTCTAAATCAGAACGTTGCGATGTGATTAAGTTTTAAGGCTATATTGTCTTTATTCTTTACGTTATTTTTTAAATATTAACAAGATACGTGTACATCTAATAGAAAAATAGAATAGATATTTCATTTATCTAATAAATAAATTATAATATCAAGCTTGACTAGCGTGGTCATGAAGAAAGCCGAGTTACGTACGTGTAACGGGGCAAGCTTGTGTGCGTGAAATACATTTCTATATGGTTATTGGGAATTTCTAATTGGTCACTCACTTTTGAAATAATGATCAGCCAATCAGGGCTCTTTGCTGATATTCCTTCTTTCTTTTCGCGGCRYCGGTGGKGGAGATCGYAYGRATAMTATGGCGTCCCGTTATTCAAAGGTAATTAAAAAATATTTTCTAACGTAAAATAATTGTVTTATATACTAATCGATTCTTCTAACAAATGACTTCTAAATAATATAATTGAAATATTACGATAATGTTAAAGATAGAAGATATTTGCGTAGAAAAAATTCCATGTACTTTGGTATGCATTTTTCTACGCAAATATATATATATATTTATCTTGTTTAACAGCATAATTTTTATAGATATCGACTTATAATGATCAATTTTTATTGTCTGAGTTAATAAAGTATATATTTCGACAATTGTTATGTTCCTATATACTATTTTTAACTATTCGATATTTTTCTATACTAGATGGAAAAAATGCAAAATTGTCAAGGTAATCAGAGCTACGAAGCTTTGCGCATAGTATATTGCGCAGCGAGTGTGCATCAGTGGCGCCGCAGTTGCATCGCAGGAGAAAGGCAGAGGAAACGCCATATTGGAATGTGTCAGTTGTTCCAGCGTACTGCATCATCTATTTTAATACAGGTAATTGAAAAGTATTTTACACCTTCCTATTATACATCAAACGATAGCTACACGCAAGATTTTCATACGTGAGTGT
>NW_014569667.1:123830-146337 GCF_001313835.1 Polistes canadensis | reverse complement strand
GTTTAGAAAACACGCGTTTGAACTAGGGTGTCGGAGGTGCCCCGGGGCATGCTCTCTAGTTTAGGCTTTTGCACCCTGGTGGTATGTGAGAGAATCGTGGAGTGRGTGGGTGGGTATGYATGTATGTTTGWTMTTTTKAAATATTGCCAATATACAGGCAGGTAGCATACCTAGATGTGAATGTTTATTTAATTTGTAAGTAGGTAGAGACCGGWGAAGTCGCGCGATTGTAATTTCCACTTAGGAGTGGACAATTTCTTCTTCGGATATTATACAAAGTTTCAGCAACCTTTAGATTCATTTATCATTTAAATATTTCTTGTATTTTATCCATATATTGCTGATACTCTGTACCGCAAGATATAAATCAGTATCGAACTATTCAAAAGTCTTTGCGTTTTCTTAAAAATTAATTTCTTTTCGAAAAAGTGAAGATAGCTGAATACGTTGGATACTTACTTAATATTAAGTATATTAACGCTTTGCTCTTTAGTAATTCCTACTGAAAATACTTCATTTTTTATATATGTATAGTAAATACAAAGTAGAATAAAGATAAAAGATAAAAGTGGTCGAGTAAAAAAGTAAGATCACAAGATGAATGACAAAGTTTCTGTTTTGATTTGATATTATTTAATTTTTTAAATGCAAAGTGTTAATAATAGGTTCATCGATTAGATCAAATATCTGTTGAGGCATTCGAGTAAATGTAACTACGATATTTATTGTAAAATGCGATTAGAAAAAGCCTCACAGTAGAGTTTAGGGCATGAAGAAAGAAGAGGCATTATGCCGAAGAGGCCCCCACTTAAATGTGGTATCAAGTGGGCAACTACTATTGAGACTACTGAGTTATTTTCAAAGGTTCAACAGCAAGTTCGAACTCTTCGAAAATAGCTCTCTAGTCATATTTTATATTTTATTATATTACTGTTTTGCTCGTCATTAATTTGTAGTTGTAATTGGAGATGATGGACCCTTCCATCTCCTTGGCACACCAAATCTGTGTCTAAATTGTCCAAAAGGTGCATAAGTTTTTAATTAGTAAAAGTCAAAAATATTAAACATCTTGTATTATTCAATTTTAAAGTTTGATTAACGTTCGATAAATATTACAGTCATTTCTTTTTTCTTGTTTCTTATTTAAGATTTTTTACTGTGATAATATATTTTATTAAATTTGTAATTTTTCTTTTCTATGTAATGCAGTGTTTAAAAAAGTATTTTATAATTATTAATAGAGATTATCTTTTTTAGTAACTTATTATTTGTACTTTTTCTTTTTTTTTTATATAAGTATATTTTATGTAAATGTAAAATCACGCGTTAGAATTTAATTTTATTGCAACGATAATTAGAGATTTGTTAAAAGTAAATAGAGAATTCAATCGAAAAGTGCATCTGCGAATTGGACGATTTGTATGTCAGGCTATTGTATCGCTTGATTCTATGATTAATATAGTTTTCTTCTTGTTACAGGTGATCACCGTTGGATGTATCATCTACTCGTTTTGATTTCCTTCTACTTGAGCTCCTAATAATGATTACTTTTTTAAATAAATGCATTTCTGAAGGCACACACATGTTTATACACTAAAAATTAATTAACGACCATTTACCGTCAACAGTTTATTTCTTTATTCTCTTTTCTCCCTTTTTTGTAATTTATTATCGGAATGTTAAATAAAACGCTTTTTCCCTATATAATTACATAAAACTCTGCACACAAAAAAAAATGATTAATCGAATTTACAAGTAACGAGTACTAAATATATAAAACGTTATTATTAAATGCATTTTTTCATTTATAAGACGCTATGGCTTCCAACTAACATTATCGAGATACATTTGTTAAGCCCGTTTCTTTTCTTTTCTATAACATTTATATACAATTAATTATTACAAAATCCACATACATAGGGTTTGTGGAAAATTCAACGTAAGTTTTGATACGAGCTTAAGCACATTCTCGACAATGATTTGGCGGATAATATCGTAAAAATCGAGAAACCGCTAAATTTGTTTAGTAAGACTTCGGTTCGTTAAACGCAAAGAAATTGACGATTTTGAAATTATTTAATATATATATATTTTTTTTCTTTTTGAGATCTTTTTCTTTTTTTTTTTTCTTTCTCGAATCGATCTCGATCGGAAATTTCAATGAAATCTATTTATGCACACGTTTATCCAAATAACTTCCACAATTGTTATTAGCATTATCATCGTTACCATTATCTCATTATATTATTATTAATTTATTAATATTATTATATTATTATTATTATCGTTATTAAATATTTCGAGAGCATTTTATATGTCATGCTTCTTTTAATCATTTCTCATTGATTATTTAATCGATCCAGGGATTCATCGAATTTTCATATTACTTCACATTTCTTTTCTTTTTCTGGTTTCATGTTTTTAACGATAAATATGATTTTTCGATCATATCTTAAATTTACGAAAGATCTTATTCTTCTTCTTCTTCTTCTTCGGTACGTTTAAATGAACCGAATAAAGTAAGCGAAATACATTCTCTTGTTTGCCCGTACAATAACTTTCGTATAATAACACCTATAAAAATAACGCATCTACACGTTCCCAAGGATATCTTTACAGAACTTTACAGGATTTTTGCTCGCCACATGCTGCTACGAGGAACGGCGTTTTCATTTTTACGCCTCCTATTATTATCTCATCCGAAAAATAAGGAAATAGACAGATAGATGGATTGATAGAGATTGATAGGTAGATAGATAGATAGATAGATAGATAGATAGAGAAATAGAAAGATAACGAGCAACGATGCGAGCGAGTAATACTGTCCGTCTTCCAATTCTTCTTACGAAGATTATACAATGTGTTTAACGTGTTCTCCTTTGTGTATATGTGTGTATGTATCTCGTAAGAAATAATTAACAATGCACGTTTGATTATATTCGCCATTATTCATTTCCCTCTTTTTCTTTTTTTTTTCTTTTTTCTTTTTTAGATCACAAATTAGGATCGTTAAGTCGTCAACATTAGAGACTAATGATTATTAAAGACATTCAAGCGAAATAGTAAACTCATTTTCATCTTTATTTGAAAGATTATTCGCTCATTCTTGTTTTCAGTTATTAATCGATCAAACAATTTTGAACATTTCGTAGCCATTCGTTCTTTTTTTCTTAATTTTTCTTTTTTTTTTTTTTCTTTTTTTGGGAGGAATAAAGTAGACATTCAAATTTGATGAATTTTGAAAATGGCCTTTTCTCGGCTATAATAATTCGAATTAATTTGAAAATGTTCATTAATCGTACACATAATACATGCGTCGTAAGATTTCATTTGATTATTTTACAATGAATTTTCTTCACCGATCAAACGAAGAAAATTACAATAATTTTATACATTTTTTTTATAATAATAAGCTTTACATATTTTTACACACACATACACGCACGCCCATACACAAATTTATAATTAACAGTAGGTTTGTATTTTATCTCGATGAATATGTTTAAAACTATGAAATTCAAATGAAAAGAGTTTAATATCATTTTTCGTTATCACAGATGACAAATATATTTGTTTTTCTTTCTTTCTTTTTTTTTTTTGTTTTTTTTTTTTGTTTTTCAAGTGCATCAAACCAACAGGGAAGCTCGTGTACGTGTATGTATGTGTGCATCTGTGGGTAATTCTTTGTGTATATGCATAGGTACACGCAATTAATGACGGGTTATAATAAAGAATTTCTAATTTACAAATATAAAGCTCGAAATAATAATTACGCGTTAGATTAATGTTAGATTTAACGTGATCAATCTTGAAATTAGTGTATATATCTGTTTTCGCTGTGTAGTATATGTTTCTCTCTCTCTCTCTCTCTATATATATATACATATACAAAATTATATACAAATAATCTGTATTATACATTTCCCCTTTCTAGATTTCTTTTTGTGTTTTACATCACCGATATCTTCGTTACTCCTTATATATTACATTAATTCTTTAACAATTAATGTTTCTCAAATGATCGAACAAAAAATTCATCATCATAATACTGTTACAGATTCCGTAATCACGATATCGATGATCTGTTATTTAATATTTGATATACATCAATACAATAATATCTATACATTCGAATAAATTCTCATCTTTTTCCAATTTTCTTTTTTTTTTTTTTTTTTTTTTTTTTTATAAAGAATAAAACAAAAATTGCAAATATACACCGTTCGTGTGATCTATTCTACAAATCGAGTAGTTTATTACATTAATTTTTCAAAAAGAAAGGGAAAAAAGAAGGGGGGAGGGGCCACTTTCGACTTCTTCTTTTTTTTTTTCTTTTCTTTTTGATATCCTCTTTTTTTTTCGTACAAGATCATCGTGTATATATTTTATTTTCTTCTTTTTTTTCTTTCGGCGCACACCTACACTTCATCTAATTATTTATTATTTATTGTTTTTGCTTTGTTTTTTTTTTTTTTTTTTTTTTTATTTCTTTTCCTCCTTTTTATCTCAAAGACCACAAAGTTTTTTTTCGATACAATTAGATTGTTAAAAAACATTTTACACCTTTTCAAGGATCATTTTGGATGGAATGATTATACGTTAGATATATTTATATTTATATATATATATATATATATATATATTTTTATATGTATGTATATTAGTCTTCTCGATGCATCTTCGTTGCGGATGCGGCGGTGCAATTTTAATAACATTGCACCGTTATTTTCTCAAAAAGAAAATTCCGATCAGTCGAATTATTGTTAACTTAAAGCGGGTAAACGAAAATTAAAAAAAAAAAAAAAAAGAAAAAGACAAATTAAACGTTTATAAACGTGTGCTTTCTAATTACTGCCACAAACTAATTTCATTAATTATCATTATTATTTTTAAAAAATCCCAATATCATTTGTACTTGTATCTGGAATTATATGTTTAACGAAATGCATGAACAATAGATATATATACATATATAAAAGAAAAAAAAAAAAAAAAAAAATAACATATAAATGGCAAGATAAATCGTAGGAATGCAATTGCTATTATTATTATTGTTTTCTTCTCTTCTTTTCTCCCTATATATATTCTTTTTTTCATTATTTTTTTTTTTTATTTTTAATGAGATTCAATCGATGAAAAAAATACACCTCGTTACCATATCGATGTAACTTGTGTATGTATTTACATACACGTTTACGCCGTTCGTTCCCGTAAAAATTTGTAGCAAAAACGATATTCATTAATACTGTCTCTATATATATCAAATAGTTAGTAACAATATTAAAAAATTTCTTTCTATATTTAAAACCACGTACTACGGTATTTTCTACGAAGATTGCAAAGAGAACAGATATGGGAAGAAATAAATCATATTAGAAATTTTATAAAGAAAACAATAGACATGCAAAGATTCAATGATTGTTTAACATTAACGAGATCAAAATTAGTAATGTGAGTTATCGTTCAATATAAAATATCATACATCCTTCTGGCTTTCTCTATTAAATTACATGAAACGCGTTCGATGGCTGTTTCTCTTTGTTTTGCTTATCTTTTCTTTTTTGTTTTTTTTTTTCCTTTTTACATATTTTTACAAAGCAGTACTTTCTATAGGAGATGACGATCTATTAGGTGTACAGCACCTTTCAGGACTATGACTGACATCCGGTGTCAACCTACCATCATTCAATTTGACGAAACCTAAATCTGCAAAAAAATCGCTCTTCATAGTACCAACTGCGCTATCGCTACCAAAACTATCTTGCCTGCATAGATCTAAACTTTTGTAGCACTCAGCATACTCGGCCAAAGCATTTGCCGATAATTTAAATCCGCTATCATAAAGACATTTCGAGTTGATGACCGAAGTTTTGGGATCATCAAGCATTGCTTGCGTATTTTCTAAACGATGAGATATTATGTAGCGTTGCCTTTCGTCCGTTCTAGTAGGATCCAATGGAAGATCACGTAACTCACGATTTTGATATGTTGTACATCTTTCTGTTTTAACTTTTGGTTCTAAATGTTCTTCTGCGCTTTTTAATATATGATGTCGAACAGAAGATAGATTGTTGTCTTTGATTTTAGATAGACTACCATATACCGTGAGACTTCCTTGTCTAGATAATATACTACCAACGTCAGAAAGTACACTAGCTTGTCTAGATAATTCTTTATCTGTATTCTGATTTGGAACCAACTCTTTGGCACTTGACACTGATGACGTTGATTGCATTGACTTGACATCTGTCGAAATATTATCCTTTACCTGAAATGCATTTTTCGTAGTTTCCTTAGTCGGTGATATCCTTGTCCTTCTTAAATAAGAACCAGTTGAGGATTTTATCGTCTCTCCTGGTGTCGTTGTCTTCTTGAAATCGGTACAAGAGTTAACACCATTCTGACTGTTAGAAGATTTATTTTCCTTATCAATCGTGCCTAATGTCTTTCCAATTTGCCTTAAATACGAGCCAACGATATTCCCTGCATCTGGTATCTTGAATTTTCCATCCTGCTTTGTTTTGTTATTTGATGATGTGCTTGAGTTAGATCCACTGGACTCCCCGCTCATGCTTTTTGTATGCACATTATTATTATTATTGCTGGTGTTATTGTTGTTCAATTTGTACGAACATTTGTTATCGACTTTATAAAATTCAGACGGATTATCGGAGAATTTGCAAGGATTTGAATTTCCTACGTATCTTATCTTTTCAAGAGTTGGTACTCGGTTCAAATTGTGTTCAGTCTCATCGAGTCTTCCCGCATCTTTCGATTTACTATTCTGACGTAAATATCGATTACTATAATCATTGCAATCGAGTGATATGACGATATCTGGTTTTTCTCTTTCCACTGGTTCTTTACATTTCGAATTTTGTCTCGTGTATCGATTGGAAGATGTTGCGCTTTCATTTGGTTTACTATTCTGTCTCGTATATCTTCCTCGAATGTTTATCAACTCGGAACTTCGAGGTAATTCTTTGTCTACACATTCAAATTCCCTTTCGAGTGTACTATCGTCGCAACCACTCGATCGTTTCTTTTCCTGATGCACTTGACCTTCTTTAATGGGTTTCAATTGTGGAACCAAAGTCTCAGGAGTTGTTGATTCACTACTGCTCGGACTAGGTCCCGTGTAATGTCTTATATCAAAGTCTAAATCATGTGGTAATGCTGCTCCTACAGATAAATGCATTGCTAATCCTTCCAGCCAAATTTTCATAAGTTCAAAAGGTGGTCTTTTGTCTGGATTTAAATCGCAACAAAGGAAGGCGATTATATAAAACGTTTCCGGACAATTAGCACAAAATTTTTCCTTAAATGCATTTTGATTTAATCCAAAGTCCGAGGATCTTGGTAAATAATCAGGATCAGCTTGTACTCGTCCTATTATCTCGCAAACGACTATTCCAAAACTGAATATATCTACTTTTTCGTCGTACTTATTACCTTTCATCATTTCAGGTGCCATCCAATATGGATTTCCAACCACCGTGTATCTCTTCTTACGTTCTTTCTTAGATGTCTTTATTTCTCCACCATCGGAATGTCTATTGTATTTACGACTATCTGGGGTATTGCCGTTTTGTATGATCCTGGCTAAGCCAAAATCTGCCACAACAACGGTCTTGTCTTCTCGTACCAAACAATTGTGGGAATTTAAATCACGATGAATGATATTCATGGAATGTAAATATGCCATACCAGCGGCAATATCTTTTGCAAAAGATGTTCGTTGTTCCCATGGTAATAATTCGTTGGTATCATGAAGAAGAGCTCTTAATGTGCCACCTGATATGTATTCAGTAACTAAATGTAGTTTCTTGTCTTTGTAAAGAACACCGATGAAACGTAGAACATTGTTGTGATGTAACGAACGTAATACTGCAACCTACAACATTTAGAGAAAGATTATTATAAATATTATACGATAATTCTATATATATATTTTGTAAGAAAAAACAATTACTTCTTTCAAGAAATTCTTTTGAGCATCTTCGTCTACCCTGTACAATTCTTTCAGCACCATAACTTCATTCGTATCTCTGTGAGTGACTTTAAAAACTTGTCCAAAGAATCCTTTTCCCAGAAGTTCACCTTTAACCAAATCGCTGGCTCGAAATATTCTTTGATTTTTTGGTTCTACGCGAAAAGATCTGGTTCGACTTAAGTCACACGTAGGATTAGTTGGAGTTGTTCTGTAATTATCGATAATACCATATAAATTAATTTTTAATTCACATTAATGAGATCACAACAATTTTATCTAAATGTTTACCCGTCTAATAGACGTGACATTGAGCTGCTACGTTCTTTGTGCATAGGATCTCGCGTTCTTCTTAGTTGTCTACTTCGTGTACCACTGATATAACCCTCGTCACGACGTTTGAAAAGTCTTTCTTTACCTTCCGGACTCGTTCTTGGACTTGCAGTTGTCAGTAATGCTGGTGGTGGTGAAGGAAATGTTAAACGACGTGATACTGCATCAGGATCATGTTCAATGGTCAACTGCAAATAGTGAATACATTGTAATATTGTTATCATGAAAGTTTTTTTTACATAGTAGAAGTTTTACATACCTGTAAAACTGTGTCTGAATATTGTATAAGATTTTCTATGCTTTCTACGGGTTGATCTTTAACAGGTGTACCATTTACTTCTAATATTCGATCTCCAATATGTAAAGACATGAGATCACTGGACATATTTAATCTGCAACAATTTATTTTACTTATATTATATATTCGTAGTTCATTATTTTTAGAATACACGTAGTAGTAAGTACATGCAATATTCTTATGTGCATTCAATTGTTGTATAAGAACACTACAGTACCAAGTACATCGCTAGAAGAGACAGAGTAAACCATTTCAAATCGTTCTCTTTGGTATCTTCGATAATATTTTTAATAATTTTTCATTTTCTAATGCTAACACTCTTTCCATAAAGCATTAAAGTAGATAAAAGCTTCTAATGATTATTATTATGCCATTAATATTAGTATACAGTTAATATTAATTAAATATTTAGAAAAAATATTGTATACAGTTTGATTTAAACATATTTAAAACAAGCATTAACAACCCATAATAAGACATAAGATATTTTTGAAAATAACTATTCTATGCTTTATAACAAAGGCTTCTTTTCTTATTTAATAATTTAGAAAAATATATAAATATTACTAAAATGTGTAACTGAAATAAATTTTTATATACATGTGCATGAAGTTATTAAGTACATGTATATCAGCCATACGTATAAAATACATAACTAATATAGCATAAATTTTGAGCATAAAAAATTGTAATTGTACAAATGAATTTGAACGAACATGCTTATTTTATAATACAAATTTGACAACAATGACAATTAAAAAATATATAAAAACAATTAAATGTCGTTGATTGAACCGTGACAATTAAAATCTAATCATGCATCTAATAATAAAATGCGCAATCAATTGACTATACATGGTGCATATTATTATTTGTTATGCTGTACCTATGATTAGAGAAGTGGCAGCATAGCCTAAACAGAACCTCCATCACAGAGGCCAGCAGCTTACTGATCTTGCCACGAACATTTCTCATTAACCTGCATTTTTGTTGAAAGTTATTAAAGGGCTGCATATCTTTTATAAGTCCTTAAATAACCATAGAATTGTGTCATGCATGGTTAATTATTACAAAGAAGCAGCAAGTTTAATTTTATTGTATAATTATGCCAATATAAATATGACATAATCTTGAATTTAATTTATTTACAATTATCTTATAACTCAAAATGTATTGATATATTGACTGATCCAGTGTAATAACTTATGTACAATGGGTTTCATGCTGATACTTAAAAGAAAAGTTCTTTTATTTCATAATTTTTGGCAATTATTATAATATATAGAAAAACATCGACATTTATAAATTTACGTAGGCATAATTTAAAGAGAGTATGATGGCATATAAAAAACATTAAAAACATTTGATGATAACAATATAAAATAAATCTATGTATAAAATACACATATAAAAATGAGGTAATAGCAAATAAAATATTACAATAGAAAGAGTTATTAATATAAATATATATATATAAATAAATGAAGCATTACATAGAAGATAAGAAATGATTAGGCTATAATTTAGAAATTATAAATAATATACTTACGCAGAGATACGAAGTAATGCACCACAACTGCGAGGATTAGGAGCTGTATCCAATGTGAGTTTAATTTCTCGTTGCTTATCAGAATTGGTTGTACTTGGAGGTATTTCTACGAGTCTTATGCTATGTGGTTTCCTAACAAACGGATGATTAGCTGTTCTGCTAAGCGGCTGCATTTGTCTTTTGTAGCACACTCCACAGTAAAGTTTAGATCTTTCAACAAGCGCATAACTCTCCCCGTCTCCAATAAAAGCTCCACATGAATTACAGGCAAAACATTCTGGGTGAAATTTGTGATCGCCAGCCAGCATAACTGGTCCAGTAATGATATGACCACAACCTTGACAGGCTTCTCCATATGCAGCCAAATAATCATCTTTACAAAAAAGTAAGCCATCTTTCTCAAAATACCAAGAGGAAAGACCAATGTCGCATACAGAACATCTATCAAAAATAAAACATCGATGAGAAGGAACAAGTAATTATAATATAAACAAATAATTATAATATATGAACATAAGGAAAAGTGTTTACCGAAAACAATCAATGTGCCATTCTTGACTCAATGCCTGTATAAATTCATCTTCATCTATGGCATTAAGGCAACCAGCACATATTAACGTTCCACTGCTGTCTCCTCCTCCTGGATCTAAATATCATATAAAATAATTACCAACTATAATGGCATTTATGTGTTACCTATTAACTGATAACAAAAATCTCTATTATATTATATAACTACTTGTAAAAAAACAAAAAAAGTAAAAAAAGAATAATGTAGAAAAATTGTTCATTAGTTTATGTTTTTTCATTGATTAACGTTACTTAAGACAAAAAAAAGAAACAAAGGGCGGAATGAAAATTAGTGACAGAAAGTATATTTAAAATCAAATATGAGTCGTTACATGACTCATATTTAACATTAAATTACGAGCGATAAGTAATTAACCAGATGACAGTTCGTATTTGCTTAATATCTACAAATAAGAAGAGTCAGTGTAATCAGATAATCGTCATATTGTAGATCTTAACGGTTGGATTCAAAGAAAAGCGTTGATACAATACAATATTACAGGACAACGCATAAATAAAACTATAAATACTAAAGCGTGGGCCAGGAAAGCAGAGAAGGACAGGACGCCCACGCGACATACAGATCATCGAGCAAAGACATACAATCTTTCATTAACTTCCTCCATACTATATATTTTTCTATAGCATATTCACTTTTATTTCAAGTGGATTATCTATTTTATTTCACTTTGGTTACCAAAATGTTTCAACGGGTTCTTTTTTTTTTTTTCAAAGAAAAACCTACCATTTGTCGTAACTTCATCCATCACGGCATCTAGAATTGACACACTACTACTCCCCCTCCAAGGTACAATCATAGACTATCTTTATATAAAAGATAAGAAAATATTCTACTGTTTTGTACTGCTGCTATTTCTTCATTTGTAAATTCAAATTGAAACGATGATGAACTTGTAAGAATGGAATTTAAGATATATTCTTTAATAATAGTTACATCAATTATATGTATATTTAATTATATTTATGTATTGTATTATCCTTTTTTTAATATGAATCATGCATTTTACACGGTGTAAAATAAATTGTAATTTTCGTAAGTTACAACTTTTATTTGTTAATTAAATGTTTAATGTTAAATAAATTAGAAGTTTTAATTATAGTAAATTACAATTTGTAATAGCTTGAAATTTCGCGGTTAATTTCTTATTAATTCACTATTCTGTTGATAGGGCAGCGCTTCCATTAAAATCGATCGAGCGGTTTCTAATCTAATATGTTATTAGATCATGTTTTCTAACGTGTCTTTAATAAATTTGTAAATATGGAATTATTAAAAGAAGTATCTGATTTTTTAAATATAAATACGCGATTAGATTTAAAAGCTGTTGCATTGCAAAATGTACTAAGTATGTATTATCACTTTTTTTTTTTTTTAAATTAACTTTATTTGAATTATAAAAAGATAGGTTAAGTTTGTGTATCTCATGATATACATTTATTTATAATTTCAAATATAGATATCACCGGTAGTAAAGAGGGTATCGAGCTCTTATTAGGTTGTTTAGATATATTAAAACAACTTGTCATACTTATGCAAGATGAATCAACTGCCATAGCAAAAGATGCAGCATTGTCAGCAATAAACATAAGCGCAGATGAAGCCGGAGCTACTGCTTTTTTAACAATTTCCGAATCTTTACAGGAAGATAAAGAAGAGAAATATAGTCATAACTTGATACACGTTTGTATGAGGTACAAATATTATAAGACAATTGTTGTTAATGCCTTTTATTATTTAGTATTTAAAATGTTATTTTTTTTCAGTTCTATAATGGACAAAAATAGCTTATTAGCAGACCCATGTTGTATGATACTTTCCAATGTGACAAGACCAAAGTATTTAGTAGACAGAGTTATAACACTCATTGAAAAAACTAATTATTCGTGGGATTCTGTTATGGCAGCATTTACCGCTAAGAAATACAACCTTAAAGGATCTAATTTACATTATTTAGGACCTGTATTTAGTAATCTTACCCAATCTCCCTCTGTCAGAAAGTACGTTGAATGCTATCAAATGTATATGTTATTATTTTATATGATTTTATAATATATTCTTTTATTATATTGTTTAGATACGTAATGGATAAGACATCCTATGTTATCCAGCGTCTTCTTCCTTTCACAGAATACCCAGATAGCATAATAAGGAGAGGCGGCATTATTGGAACTTTGAAGAATTGTTGCTTTGATGTTGAACATCATGAGTGGTTGTTAAGCAAAGACGTTAATATTTTGTGTTACTTATTATTACCTCTTGCTGGACCAGAAGAATTCGATGAAGATGAAAACGATAAATTACCGCTTCATCTGCAATACTTACCTAATACAAAAAAACGAGAATCGGATCCAGATATTAGGTATAATTATGCATGTAATAAGCGCATATGTATGTGCATTAACATATTCTACAATTTGTTCAATTGTTTCAGGATAATGTTATTAGAAGCTTTAGGACAATTATGTGCCACGAAAAAAGGAAGAGAAATTTTGAGAGATAACAACACTTACGTTATTTTAAGAGAATTACACAAATCAGAAAAATCCAAAGAAGTCCTCCTCGCGTGCGAAAACGTTGTCGACATTTTAATCCGGTATTTATCATATTAATTGAAATAGTTTTTCTTATTTTCTTTTTTTTCTATATTTTTGGACATTGTAATCATTGCATTTTTTTGGGGGGGATATTTCAGAACTGAAGAAGAGATCGGTTTGGATAATATTAAAGATGTAGATGTTCCAGTGGAATACAAGGAAAAGTTTGAAAAAATGGATGAAGAATTTATTAATAGTACTTAAGGAATACTAGTATTACAAGATGTGCGACATCTTGTTAAATACTTTCATTTTATATATATAGCATAAGTTATATTTATATTGTGTAAATATATATATTACTTTTGCTCGACAATAAAATAATGCGCAGATGTATTTAAGAAATATATTCGCGAAGAATATGTATACATATGTAATCCACGATATTGCACTGTTCCCATAGACTATTAACTTAAGCCATTCAGGTCAAAAGTAGCAAAAGCATCAATAATATCGATCTCTTTCTTTTAAAGATATTATTTAATATCTAGAAAGAATCAAAGACTTATAGAACAGAACAAAGTATATTTAATATATGGTATCATTCGTTTCTTGTTATTTTTATTTGCAACAGGTACCATTTTTATAGAAATTATATAATGCGTTATTTTCTTCTTTCTCTTCATACTAGAAATCAAGAAATAAACTTTGATCGACTACAATATGCTTCTGTTACTTCACTAAACTTGAATTAGCTATATAGCTTTGAGATCAAGTTTTGATATAATTATAAAAACTCATTGACAGAGCAGGAAACATTACCATCAAGGTAGATACCCTAAACCAGCTTCCAAACTGATGGAACTTTTGATACTGGATGCGTTACTAGCCCTCCTACAAATTTTATTCGAATCTGATCCAAAGACAGCAGCAATTTCAGCACTCTTTTTTATTGAGAGTGCTTCATGATGAGCGTCGGATCTAACGTTACCATGAGAGAAACATTTCTTCTCTCGTTCGGCACCTCCAACGTAAACCAAACGACCTTGTGTGTCTCTGGCACTTACAACCAATACCTTCTCGCTATCAGAAGATTGCTGAGATTTTCTTCCTGGACTGAAAAGGTCATAATCCAAAGCTAAGTTGTCCGAGCTACCACAAACAGGAGAGGATTGAATCTGAAGAGAAAATAAAAAAAAAAAGAAAAAAACTTTGAGCAATCGCTAATAGAAGATTGAAATGTTAATGCTAATTCGAGCAAAAAAATCTCTTTAGAAATCACCTTCAATAATTCAGAGTTATGAGAAGAAGAATGACTCCTAGAGGTTTTTGATGACGTTATTCTATCAGGACTTCCACCTCTACTTAACGTGCTCTCCGAAGGCACAATACCTTTTTGTCTCAATTGTTCCAAGATGTTGGATCGTACAGGCGTCTTTCCGCAATAACATTTGTTGCTTTCCGAGCAACTGTCCGTGTCGCAGGCACACACTACCGTATTCGGGAGGATAGGCTCTACGAGTTGTCTTCTGGACAGGGAACAATAACATTTATCCGCTGAGATACAGGTGCAGGATTCGGAATCGTAGCTGCATTCGCTGCAACTTACGTAACCACTGCTGCTTCTGTTTGCAGCTGCTCCAGTGTTGCGACTCGCTCGTCTACCTGAAGAAAATTAATTTCATTTCATTCGATCGCGACGAATTTTTCTTCGTATTTTTTCTGTCGACAACATTTACGTACACGTGTCACTGTCCTCCGAAGTAGTGTGACACTGTCCATTTTTGTTCATTCTCCAGGATGATCGTCTTTTCCCATGCCTACTAGCCAACACGCGACTTCGATGATTATTCCTAGCATCACAAGACGAGCTACTTCCAAAACTGTCGTTCAATCTTCTGGCAGGAAAAATAACTGATGTGAATTCAGTTGGTCCACCTTTTAATCTCGATACGGATCTCTTGATAGCACGTCCTAAAAGACAAGGCCGACGAGTAGATCGTCTTCTCTGTGGTCTACGCCGTCTTCTCATTATACTAGCAGATCTTTGATAAAGCTCGTCTTGTGTCAAAGTTGCGGCAAGTTTTAATAAAAATTCTTTGTAAAGTGGCTTGAGATCGTTAAAGGACATACCTTCTGGATCTGAAAATAATATAATTAGAGTATTATAGATCGATCATTGTTATATTGTCAGTTAATAATTAATTAATTATTTGTTTTTTTTTGTTTTTTTTTTTACCAATAATAGCTGCTAAGATATCATCGACGCTGGTCAAGCCTTCCTGATTTCTAAATTCATCAAACAGTTCAGTAAATCCCAAAGGAGTACCGCCTTTCATATTGTTTGCTATTCTGGTACTTCCAGGTTTCAAGAAACTCGCTCGTCTAGGCAATTCCACTCTAGTCATTAAATCCCCTCTTTCCACGTCAAGATCACTTTGAGATCTCTTGAGTTTATTTTCTTGAACAATTTTCTTGGTACTTTCTGTTCTACCGACTGGTGGCTCGCTGCCAGCTCTACTTCTCCTTCTAACTCGAGGTTGACTGTATTCCGGTATCTTCGGATCAACTTCTAAATCATTAGAAACATTAGCCTTTTTCAAGGGTTTATCCATGGTAACAACTCTACAGAGTTTTGTCCCGGAAGATGTATTTTTTTCTCTGTTCCTGGAACAGTGTTTATCTTGAGGAATCTTTCTACAGTCATCGTACGTATCATTTTTACGATTCCTCGAGAAGAAAACATTATCTTGAGAACTGTGGACTTGTCCACGATCTATCTTTTTATTGCCGCCAACGTAAATATCCTCTTGATCAAGACTATAGATCTTTTCCGCGTCTCTGAAGTGTTCCTCGTAGATCCTCTGTCGATCGCTCTTCGTACTTTGCATATAAATCGGATTCTTCGTGCTCGATGATTTGTCAATTCTATCGTAAATCGGAAAACAATCAGATTTTTTCGAATAAGATTCCATGGTACTTTCAACGTCAAGACCTCTTCGAGAAAAATCGTAAGATCCATAATTTTGTTCACTCGACGAAACAACCTCGTCTTTTCTTCCTGGCAAGTAAATAGATCTCGAATTAGTATCAAGATCGTTGCTCCTTCTAGATGATAATAATTTTTCATAAATGTTAGATTGGATTCCATAAATGCTATTGCTGGTTTTATCATCGTAGATCTTATCAATACGACTACTTGCTCGATCCATCTCGTTTTTCTCGGTTTGCTGATGATCTTTCGAACATTTAATATTATCCTTCTTCTCAAACTGTTCCAAATTCTTTTGAATTAAGCTCACCGGCTTGTCCGGTTTGACTGGTTCTCTTCTACATCCTCTAGCTTCGAGTATGTCTTCAGCTTGAACGTCCGAAATGGTTTTCTTTTTTCTTCTCGGTGCTTTCTGAACACCAATGGACTTGTTGCTCTCGTCTTCGGTGGCTGAATTCGAAATAGAATTTTTTTTCGACCTCGGTGGCCTTATCGGATGAGGTGGAATGTTCGGTTTTGGTAACGGTGATGTTAATAAATTGCTTTTGTTACTTGGACTAGCTTCTCGTACGCTGGAAACAACCGATGCCAAACTAACGCAACCCAAACCATTTGTATGTCTAGGTCTTCTTCGATTTCCATCAAGATCAGCTAATAATGCTCTGTACAAAGTAGCCGCAGCAGCAACAGCATCTTCTTCCGTTTGACAAGCAAATGCATGACACTCCAATAATCTTGCTGCTCCTGCTCGTCTCATTACCACAGCGAAGATTGGTGGATAAACATCAACGTTACTTTTTAAACCACGCATTGTTCTATACAAAAAAATTATATATATGTATAAGTTTCTTTTTAATACAAATTTCTTTAAAAGGAAGTCGAGATATTAACGTATATATATATATATGTGTACATTTTTGTAAGAACTAGGACAAAAATAGGTGTTCAAGAGTATGAATCAGAGTATCTTAAAGAGAACAAAGAACAAGTATTGAACCTTTCACCAGTTAATGACGTGTAAATGGATTCAAAACAATTCTTCATCAACTAATCCAGTCTCTTGCATCAGACCAGCTGAAGAATATAGCTTCTATTATGAGTGTTAGATACCCATAAATATCTAATCGCTGGATTTAAAATGGTCATTCGTAATTTTCTAATATAAATTTACCTATAGAGGTCAGCGTGCTTGTCCTCGGCCCCTTGACCTTGATCAGTATCTCCAACCAGTGGCAAGAAAGCATAATGAGACTCCCCTGATGGAATTTTCCTACATCGAAGTCTCAATGCACTCCAAACGGCTATTCTACGAAAGGGATTGTTCTTCTCACATGTTTCACTGGTTCGAAATGTCAATCCACGTCTGGAGACTTCTAATTCCGCTTGGATTGATCCATCGATTTTTTCTAAAAGCTGACGAAGAGGTTCTTGAAGACCACGAATGCTAGCTACTCGACCACCAACTGGAGCAGCACCCATGTACTTCACCTAATCGATTATAAGGGTTCATTTATAAATCTTACAATTGAAAAATTCATAATTAGTTCAATTTAAATTTACGTATGATATATTTTTAAACAACAAAATTAAAATTCGAAAAGTCTACGGGGAAAACTCATAATTAGATTTATATGATTAAACAAGTAATCCTTACGTTAACCAAATGAATGATTTTTAAAAGAAGATTCGAAGAAGTTTAAATTATAACTCGTCACGCTCCGTTAATCGTGAATGAAATGAAAGTGACGATTAAAAATTCCGGGAGTACGTTTGCTATGCAAAGGAAAGTCCCTTTGTTTCTTTCTTTCTTTATTATTATTGTTATTTCTTTTTTTTTTTTTTGGTCATTTATTCCTTTCTTTCTTACAGCATCTTACATTTAGTTTAGAAAATAAACGGTCACGATTATTCGCGAAATCGCAATGATTCTTCCTAACTTGTGCGATACGGGTTACTTAAAACTTTCTTTTTCAACTTCTTCGTGATATCTCGAATCATCTTCTCTCTGGAAAATGCTTTTCTAACGCGTAACTGGCCGCGACTAATTAAACGGCGATCTAATTATAAGAATTTTCAACTTGTACGAATCTGTATCGAATTGTTTTTCTTTTTTTTTCCAACTTTTGTAATATTTCATTCTATTTCGATTGAAAACATTTTCTCGTATTTTTCTAAAGAGTGAACATTTTTAACAGTGATGTTAATAATAATTGTGGGTTGATGATGATTGCTTTTTTTCAGCGTGAATAAAAATTTCATTATTCTTTTAACCACACGTTTTGTTGGTATGGTGTAAAAAGTAGCACATAGAAATAGTAGAATCGATGTATATAAATTTATAGTCATGCCAGTGTTAATTATCCACTCGTCGTTGAAAAGAAAGTTCGTTTTCCTGATCAATTTAATCCAGTATTATTATTCTCCTTTCTATTATTATAAGTTTTGTATCACTTAATATGAAAGAAAGCGTTGTATGTGTTGTTTAAGTTAAAATCATATTTTTTTAAGTGAAAAATTTCACTCTGAATTCGGAAGAAAATGAAAAATAAAAAGATAAAGATAAAGATAAAGAAAAAGCTAGCTACCGGCAAGATGGCAGCTGCGCATTCTCCTGGTGTTCCGCTTTCAGCCTCCACGGAAGCAAACATCGCTTCGATTCTTGCTTGGACCGCACTGTTAACTCTTTTTTGTTCTTCAAAACTTTGATCTTCGCAATGAACCGAAGTAACGGTCGAGACACCAGCGTACCACCCACCGAGAGTAGAACTGCAAATTGATCTGCAAGGTAAATCAATTTAATTTTGTACATTGTTTTATATAATCATCACTCATTAGGCTAAAAAAGGGTGAAAAAGTTCGTGGGGGGTTTTTTTTTAAATAAATATTTATAAAAACAAAATATCCATTATGAAATTTTATATAACATAATTAATTGTAACACACGAAACGTACGAAGAACATTTGTTTCACCCTTAACAAATGAATGACTAAGATGATGATAAACAATTGATCTTACGATTATTTCTTCCAATTTAGAATATTTTACCTGCAATCCTCGAAGAGGGCATCGATTCTAGCCTTGCTTCGAAGTGAACATTCCGATGGTGGGCCAGCCAATCGGAAACCATCCCCATAACAAGGCAATCTAGCAACGGACATCTTTCTTTCCACTTTTGGATACGTATCATTGAAAGAAAACAAATTATTTAGGATTGTTCCAGAACTTCCCCTCTCCCCCTTTCAATTCATCTTGATGGATCACTTTCGTTCTAAACACACAAAAATTATATTACGTACAAATATATTATTTATAAAGAACGTTTGTTTAAAATCATCAATTAATAACAATATCGAAATAGTAGACACGACATATAGTCTTTAAGATATCTTTGAATTTATTTTTCTTATTTCATGGTGTATGCAATCGTTCGTTCGCCATGGGGGCGTTAAATTTATGCAAGAACTTGTCTGCTATCTAGATAATTAAAACCAAATATAAGGCACAAAACGAGATGAAGAATCTTGATAAGTTGTTTCGGTATGATGAGAGGAGAGGAGAGGAGAGGAGAGTTGAGCGAAGGGTATGAGGCTAAGTTTAACGGTCTCTACGAGTAAAAGTACCGAGAGCGAGATCGAGCTTGTTATGTGTGCTATATGTTTCATGATTTCGAGGGAAAGCTAGTCAAGTTTTCTGTTACACTTAGAACACATTTAGTTAGTTAGTTAGTTAGTTAGTAAATAAGTAAGTCCGTTCTTGTTTATTCATAACTCACATACTAGATCATATTTAAAATGATTTTTCTAATATGATAATAAAGTCTGATAAGTAAGTAGGTAGGAGGAATAGATGTGTGTATGCGTGATCTGATTAAAAAAAAAAAAAAAAAAAAAAAGAATTGAAATAATTGAACCAGATGGACATATTGTGAATTGAAACCAAGATGATAATCCAAAAAATAAGATGAGCAAAGAAGAAACGAGATAAAAACGTTATTCTTATATTTTCAGGGGAATAATAATATAATGAAACATAATTTATCTCGACAGATGTGGGGACTGTGTGGATGCTGTGCAAAAGAACAGAAAAGAAAAAATAAATAAATCGGTTCACCTTTTTATATATTTATTCTCACGTAATAATGATTTACTCCAAAGTTATGTACTTTAATATTTAACGATTCGCAACATATAGAACGTAAATACGTGTAGATAAAAATTAAAATACAATGCTTCATTTTATCGTGCGAGCATGAAGAGTGCACAACTCGCGATTATGCAATTTAAAAAATTATATAACTCCGTAGTTTGCTTTATAATCGATCATCGTAGAAAAATATTTCACTGACTTTTCTATTAATAGCGAAGATTACGATAACGAAGGATATTGCAATATTAAATAAAAAAAAACAAACAAACAAAATGGAATCACAATTCGTATTAGAAATATTTTTCTAAAAAATAATAAAGAAAGAGAAAATAATAACAAAGTTTTAACTTATTAATACCAACGCATACTTTTAACTTTCTATTATTTTTCTAATACGAAAACTATNTCTAATATGATAATAAAGTCTGATAAGTAAGTAGGTAGGAGGAATAGATGTGTGTATGCGTGATCTGATTAAAAAAAAAAAAAAAAGAAAAAAATATACCTAATATACGCGGATCTCTTTATAATTTTTAATTTCACACATTTCTTCGATAGTTCCGCCGGAAATGTTCAACGAACTGTCGATTCTAATCTCTCTCTCTATATATACCAATAAGAAAATCAAATCAAATCAAATAAAGATAAATAGAAATAATACTTATTTCATTTATATACAAATTCTCGTTTATAATTGAAGAAACACGCATTATATACAACCTCGTGAAAGACACATACAGAAAAACAAAAAAAAAGAAAATGTACAGTTACCTATAAGAATCGAAAATTCTTCGAACTAGCTGTTATTCAATGAGAAATGGTAGATAGTAGAAGAGAACGAAAGAGAAGATCAACATCTGTCGAATAACTGTCTCCATTTCTAACTTTGATTAGTTTTTAGAGTGTAGTTCCAAGTATATGTATGTAACATATACGAGAATAAATAAATGTTAGTGTATACGAATGTGAAAAATGGCACACACGTTCTATGTGTACGTACGTACGTACGTACGTGCGTGCACATATGTATGTTTGTTTGTTTGTGTGTGTCTATTCCACGTGCTTTCAGTCCAACGCGTTCGTCTCTACGTGACGGAAGCGATTATCGAAAAATAGAAGATTACGAAGATAATTGGAGTCTCGGTTCGGACATGTTGTAACACAGAAAACCGTTCGTATATGATCGTATAACATGATTACCGAGTTCTAACGCGATGCGAATCCAAAAGAAAGCAGACACCTCGTGTCTCGGTTATATTATAACTTAATTGCCACATTTACCATATTATTTATCTTATTTTTATAGTAAACGCGATTATAGGAATGCCTTTTTATATTCATCTTCGTGCGTATTAACTAACTTCGTTCGTTCGTTCATTTTTTTTCTCTTTTCTGTGGATAATGAATTCACCAACTGACCAAGTTTTTAATTCCGTGAACAACTTCATCGTCATGATAGAATTCAATTGATCATTATTTATAAAATATATATATATATATATATATGTATATCATTGATTATAATATATTGATGATTATTTATTATAAAACAAAAATAGAATATTTAAATATGAATATTATGAAAAATATTTTTTGTTGAACGATTTAATATTTCTCTGTTATTTGTATTATCTTTAATTATTATCCGTAAGGAGATAATGATATTTTCTTGAATAATCTGTTAAACGAGTTTCAAAAAATTTGTTCAAGCAGATGGCTTTTTTTTTTTTCTGGCGTGTGACACGCAAACCGAAAGAACTTCTTTGTATATCACCTTTTAACCCAGAAAAGTTGGACCAGTTTTTATGATCACTCGAAGAAGGAAGTTTTCGATACCGGTCTTTGATCGCATTAAAGTTGTTGGATTGATATTACAACGATTACGACATCGATGATCGTGCTAGTAGATCTATGCCAGCATCGTTAAATCCGCAATTACCAAGTTCATGGCTCATTTAGTACACCTAATAGCTATAGATTTCAACGATCATCTCTTTAACGCAAATTTATTTTATTTTCTATTTCTATATACGTGATTTCTTTCTTCCTTTTTTTTGTTTTTTTTTTTTTTT